>NC_134456.1:59569028-59875028 GCF_047948215.1 Lycorma delicatula
TTTTTTAGAACTGGAAGTACACAAATCGCTATTAATCATTCCTAAGTTCCCAATCAATTTCATTCAGTGTTCAAAAATATACCGCTCATTTTGTACATTATAGCAACTCACTAATAAATATTGCCAGAAAAAAAAACACTAAGATGAAATAAATATAATATTACGATCTGAATATCACAAACAATTAAAACCAATGAAAAACGCACAAGCTCATCTACACACAATGCAACATAACAATAAATACAGTATTGGGTCATTCCATGTCAAGTGGACCAGGGGTCCACATGTTTCTTTTGGCACCTGGTTTTGAGATACAGGAGCTGAAATTCAACTAAAATGTTGTTGCGACATTTTGAAAGTCAAAGTTTGAGCTTATATAATTCCTTATCTAGTACTTTAATTGGAACGAGACTTTGTAACATGAAAAAGGACATAATTGTGTGTAACGTCCTAAAGTTTCAAAGCAACTGGAGGCTTATGTCGAGAGATATTTAACACCAAATTTGGTCAAAAAGTATTTAGCTCAATCTTTGTCCTACCTTTGAAAGTTCATATCTCAAGTATACCTTCTTAGATTTTGTTGATTTTATAATAGTTAGAAACATCAACTTTTGAACTACAAAATCCATGCAGTTTGTTTTTTGACCCATAGTTTATATATGGCAGAAAAAACAGTTGAAAGATAATGCATCTTACATACAGGGAGCAAGTTTCCATAATGATTATGGATTAAATGAATAATCTCTAGTAGAAAGTAATTTTTTATTAAGTAATATGCTTTGCTCCTGTTAATACAAAGTTGTTAACAGTATTAGCTGTACCTTGTTTTCTATTGAATGCAGAGGAGACAGTTTCAACTAATTGTAACATTGTTTATTGGCTAATTGTTACCGTATTTATTCGAGTACCCTCCACAATTTTTTTCTTGGAATTGGAGAGAAAAAATAAGGATGCAGGGCTTACTTGAAACATAGCCTTTAGCCAGGATAATTTATGTAAAGTAAACATTTTCTTAGAAGTACCTAAAATCTATCGCATAAATATAGTTACATTAGAAGTTTGTTTATCAATACCAGATGCCGCTTATACAGAATACATCCTTAATTATTAACAACCTTTTCATATTATCGATAGGAACGAAGTTATAGTATTTTTATAAAACTGATTCATTCAGTATAGGCTGCATCCGGTTATAATGACATTACAGTTACAGTATCAGTTACCCATCATCGTCTTTTTTATTCGCCATAGTCATTGTTAAGTGGGTGGTTATGTGCATTTTATCTGTTTAGTTTATCTTTAAAGTTTAATACAGTGATTTATTTTAATTACGGCATTAAAATGAGTACAAAAGGAGAGCGTCTACGATTTTTTACAGTAAATGAAAAACTGCGCATTATAGAGGAGGCTGAAAAAATTGGAAATCGGGTGGCAGGAAGAAAATTTGATGTAGATGAAAGCTGCATTCGAGACTGGCGTAAGAAGAAACAACTTCTGGTGAAAGGCACTGGTATTAAAAGGGTTTTTCGTGGCTTAAAACCAAAATACACAGACACAGAAAAAAAATTGTATGACTTTGTTATGGAAAAAAGGAAATGCGGTTATGCTGTCCCAACAGAAATATGTCAATCATATGCTCATGAAATTGCTAAATCATTGAATATAGTTGATTTTAAAGCAAGCTGTGGATGGATAACACGATTTTTTGCACGAAATGATTTGTCAATAAGACGAAAGACGACTATTTCTCAACGACTTCCAAATACTTATAAACAAAAAATATTACATTTTCACAAATACATAATAAATCTTAGAAAAGATAAACGCTATTTGCCTTCTCAAATAGTAGGAGACGCTGATCAAATCCTTGTATATTTTGAAATGCCATTTGACAAAACCGTAAACAAAAAAGGTGAAAAATGGTTCAAAAGGTACCAATGGTGAAAAAGGTAACAAAAATTACGATTCACACTGGTGGTAATGAAATACAAAGATGTAAAGTTATGCTTCGCATTACTCTGATGGATCAAAATTATCTCCGTACATTGTTTTTAAAGGAAAAACTCTTTCTACCGTATAGGTAAATGGAGTTTATCAGAGCACAGAAATCAGGATGGATGGACGAAACCTTAATTTTAGATTGGATCAGATTTACTTAATAAAAAAAATACTGGTGTGCTAGTAATAGATAGTTAGTTATCGGAGGAAGCATATGACTGATAAAGTGAAAGACATTTTAACAAAGGGTATGACAGACCAAGTAATAATTCCAGGCGGATTGACATTTTTTATTGCAACCACTAGATGTCTGTATTAATAAACCGTTCAAATCTGTATTAAAACAACTGCACAGTAAATGGATGGCTGATGAAAATTTCTTTATCATGCATTGAGGAAGAATCAAATGTCCAGATTTTAACCAGATTTGTGTTTGGATAAAAGATGCTTGGGAAGGTATTTCCACAGAATTAGTAAGGAAAAGTTTTAAAAAATGCGGAATATCTAATGAACTTGATGGTAGTGAAGATGCTTTGGCAGAGAGACGTGAAGACTACTACTGGTAACTCTTCTACAGACATTGACAGTGATTAATTAAAAATAAAATCCCATATTAAAAAGTGTATTGAAATGATACTTTTCAACATGATACTTTCTTTTTGTTTTACTGGCCTACTGATTCTGAACTAAACTAGTACTTACGGTAATTAATTATTAATGTAATATTAATATTGTAATTTAAATGAACGAATTAAATGCTTTACCTTCTGAATATTTTCGTATTTTTTTTATCATATCTGTTGTTGCACTTTAAAATAGCGGTATATATTTAATTATTTTTTTTTAGATTTTCGGTCAAGAAAATCGAGGGCTTATTCATGGGCAGGGGGGTACTCAAATAAATACAGTAATTGTTTTATTCATTATATGTTACAAGCACAATTTATTTAAACAATTATACATGCACAAAAATACTAAAATTGTAAACAAAATGAAATACAGTCATAGTAGCAATAACATAGTGCAATAAAGTATTACAATATTATGGAACACGTAGCTTCAAAATAAAATAAAAATATATAATGCAGTCAGAAACATTTCAGCACAATACTTTTAATTCCACTTCAGCTTAAATTGTTTCTCAATCATAGACTGGATGTATTCTGGATACATATATTGTTGACCTGATGATAACGTTGATGGTGCTTCAAGAGTAGAAAAAATGTGCTGTTCTGGAATCCAGCCAGTGTCCTTTCTAGAGCGCCAATGATAAGAATGAACAGCACTACGAGGGTGCATAAAACTAATGAAGCAATCATGTTCTTCAAAGATATATCACATATATTAACAATTCACCAAGTATTGTTATCATACATGCAAGCCACATATTGACCTGGTTGCAAGCTGGTAAGTGATATGCCTGAGTAGGTTTATCAGTTTCATAAACATCAGCTTCAAATACTGAAGTATCATTTGAGACTCTGCTGACATGGATTTTAGCTTTGTTAAATGGCTTAAACTGGCGATTCTCTCTTGTTCAAGCAATTGCGTGACCACTACTAAAGCGGCTTTCCTATTCAGATCGGATTCTCTCAACTTATTCCCTTGGATTAAAA
Organism: Lycorma delicatula; assembly: GCF_047948215.1. NCBI lineage: Eukaryota > Metazoa > Arthropoda > Insecta > Hemiptera > Fulgoridae > Lycorma > Lycorma delicatula. The sequence continues at coordinate 59,572,643 of NC_134456.1, forward strand.
AATCTGATGTGGACACTACATGACTTCCTTGTCCGCCTATTAAATTACACATATTTTTTATTACTTTTTTGTTTATTGAATTATTATTTATTGTAATTTTTTTTTTACAATCATAGGTTAATAATTATTAATAAATCAATCCATTTAAATAAAAAAAAAAAGGAAATGAAGTTGGATTCTTGCCAATGTGCCTTGCCCTTATAAGATCCAAATATTTCATTAATTAAAATTTAACACTTATGATATATCGTTGAAAAGCTCTCAATGAGGGCTTATTACTGCAGTTAAGAAAAAGTCCAAAATCCTTTTTTTTTTAGTTTTGGTATTTTTTGGTTCAGTCAATTGCAATCTAAGAGGAGATGTACAACTAGATGTTACAACAGTTCTAAATCCAAAATTTCAATATTCTACGGCTAATCATTTTTGAGTTATGCAAGATACATTCGTACACACATATGTACTGATGTCAAAATGAATATTTCTGTTGAAATCTGAACACCAAAATTTTTCGCAATTACAATACTTCCTTGTACGAAAAGTACAAGGAGGTAAAAAGAATCTGATTCCTGGTATATTTTCTTTACAAAATTCAAATAAGTCTCTTGGTGTCAATATTTGGTTTTCTATAGGTCGGTGAAGACTGGCATGTGCTGCTAATCATTTTGTAGTACCTCCAATTCAATCACAAGGTGATTTTCCATGGCTAGTACCAAAGAAGTTCTATTCAGCTGTTTTCCCAAAGTCTTCTTCATGGTAGCACAAATTTATAAAAATCTTGAAATTCTTGTATTGAGCGGCTGAACCATCACTGAAGTAGTGTACGTGCTTTATTTCAGTCACTGTCTTCAAATATTTGATCAGTTTAGTCAAAAATATATGAACAGCAATGTTATCATGGTGCAGACAATCACTGACCATACAAATACTAAGATTCTGAAGCTCATTTCTATTGTAATAAACCATGAATGGACGCAGTGTAGCTTGGCTGTTTTCCTAATGGAATTACAACATCTTCCACAACAAACAAATAGTTCTCAGCAAAATCTACCAGGATAATGGTATGATTATCAATTAAATTTTCCTTCAGCTGTTTTAAATATGATCTTTGATGTTTTGAAACAAAACGGCGGCTAGTCAGGCAAAAACCCTTTAAAAAAGCTCAACAAAAAATTTTTTTCATAATCGTCTGTTACATCTACAATGTGTGTCTATCTGTATGAATCCACTGCTTATATTCTATTAGTTCCTCCAAGTCATAATCTTTAAGCTGATCTAATAAATAGGACTCCAGTCCAGATTTTCAAGGACACTGTTAACAATGTTGCAGCATGCAATCCTTAGATTCTACGTTGCAGACAGTTTTCTCAATCAATACCTTGTAGGCATCCTTGATGAATATTGCAGCTATTATGAGCTTAACATTTTGATGAATGGTACAAACACAAACTGAATGTGTGCTAGTTGCACCGGGTGTAATGCACCACTTTGGCCTGCATTCACAAAATTTTGAGGAGAAGCCAATTTCACAGCCATTTGTGCAGTAAGCTATGAACATCTCTTTTAAATTGCACAGAAGTAGACCGTTTCTGCATGTGGTCTTTTTCATGATTTATCCTAACTGAAACAAAATTTTCCTTTCCTGGACATATTTGGGAAAATTCATAATCTTCAACTTGTGGGCAAGCTGAGATCAAAAGTTTGGCTTTGAGTTCTTCAATCAGGATATCCAGATCTTTACATTCTTGACACTGCTTACTCTTTAATGTCTATATTACATCAGTAACAGTAAAACCAGTAGCAGCAATAGCATTTTATGCTCTTCTTACCTTCTGCTTCAGGTAGACTTTTGAATCCCATTTGCTGACATATTTAAGCTTCTGACACAGATTCCAAGTGGTGACAGTGAGACATTCAATCGTCTAAAAGCCTTTATATCATTTCCACATCACTAGATTCTGATTCTGGTTGATCATCCTTTGACTGAATCTTTCTTTGAGCCAATTCTTGCCAATATTGTGAGCGTAACTTCTGACCTGGCTTGAAGTCACAATTTGCTAAAGCTTTTAATCGGTCAGCAGAATCAATATCAATAGACCACAATCCTTTTCTGGCTTTGTGCGACTCTTTTCCAAATGGATTACAACAGTCCTTCTGTAGGAATTCAAACTGTGTCAGCAAAACAGGTTTAGGATAGGAACACATGTCAGTATCTTCATTAAAGCTAATCCCAGATTGCTGCTGTAAAAGTTATTTGTTCATTGCTGGTAATTCTTTCGAAGGCAACACAAAAGCTTTTCCATAATTAAATGTTAAGACTTGTGGCATTGACAGCCATCAGGCTTGCCAAAATGGCAGGGGCCAAGAAGTTCACTAATTTTAAAACAATTCAAAACACAATTGGAGATTAATGTCACAACTGATTATATATATTATTCGCTAACAACTATGTTAATTCACAAAAGTGATGCCTATATACCCTTTCTTCAAAATATAAACATTCTAGAATGTTCTACAAGAAATGGAGTTTTACAGAATATTACAGAAATTTCTAGAACATTTTAGAAAATGAACTTTTTCAGATCGACCTAGAAAGTTCTACAATAGTCCAAAATTTTCTGGAACACTGTAAATTTTAGAACATTCTTTAAAAAATCTAATAATATTCTGAAGCATTGAATGTTTTTCCACCTTCAGCTGTTTTAATTAACTGGAAATGTCCACAGACTAAAAATCTGTCTCATGCAAAAGATTAATTATCTTTGAAAAGCTTTCTTTCCTATTATAATATACGGCTCAAAAAACAAAATGCATGTTTTATGTTATTTAAAAGCTGCCGTTTCCACCTATTATAAAACTAACAAAATCTGAGAAGGTATTCCTGGGATATAAGCCTTCAAAGATGGGCCAAAATCAATGATAAAAAAATTATGACCAAATTTGGTGATGGATTTCTCCTGACATAAGATTACAACTGCTTTGAAATTGCAGGATCCTACACATAATTATTCCCTTTTTCAAATTACAAAGTCTCATTCCCATTAAAGAATTAGATAAAGAAATATATAAACTAAAACTTTGACTTTCAAAGTGTTGCGACAAATTTTTGGCCGAATTTCAGCCGCTACATTTCAAAACCACGTTCCAAAAGAAACTTGTGACTAACATACTTGGATATAGCATAAAAAGTTAACCAACAATACCAAAATTTGAATCTGTATCTTTATTATTGCCATCAAAATTGTTAGTCAAAGAACAATTTTTACATATATCCACAAACTATAAGTAAGTACCCCTTTTTCAAGAGGCCACAAAAAATCAGTCATAGAGGTAACGAGCTACAATTTGGTAAAATGGCATTTCAGACCATGGGGAACCTCCACCAAAAATATGATGATATTTGCTGATGTTCAACTGGGGATGATTTTAAAAACTGGACTAACTGACATGGAATGACCCTTTTGTAAAAAAACTAAATAAATAAAATAAACCATTAATTTTCATTTCGAATGAACTATGATTTCACGGCCAACTCAAACCAATAAAGAAACTAACGATATTTACATATTATGTAACAAACACAACATTAAATGCTCTCTAAAAGTAAAAACATAAATAGTCATTAAGTTCAAAAGAAATAATAATTTTGTTAACTATCCGAATATTAAGTGCGATGTCGTGTGTGGCTTTAAACAATAACAAACATAACCTCTATCAAGTGGACTGCAAAGTCTGCCGTAACAACCAAACATGTGATCAGTACAAAAATCATTTTGACACAGATGAAATTTTGCCAAGTTGTCTTTCTCACATAAAATGAGATAGATGAAAAATTGCCAGTTTGGTCTTTTTAGTATAAAACTGAACCTGACAAAAAATCATCAAGTGGTCTTCAAAGGGTTAAAAGTAATGCATAAATAGCTATGCTGAATGGTTATTTAATAAATTCAAAGTTATAAAAGTAAAAAAATACTGCCAGAAAAGTTACTTAAAATTTGAACTAGACATATTATTAAATAAATATTGAGGAACTGGCATTAAAAAAAAGAAAAAACCATAAATAACAGAAATGTTGGGCAATTGCTTGATCAACTTCAATTTTATTTATATTTTAAAACACAGCATAGTAGATATGGTTAGGATCAAAAAACAAAAGCTCTAAATGTAGGAAAGCAGGATTGGATAGTCAGTAAAATGTTCAGGGTCAAAGACTGTACTGCGTTACTCTAATCAATTAGCTATCAGTTTTGTGAGTTATATCGAAACCTGACCAGATGCTTATTCATTCTGTGGAGATAAGGGTCAAGGTTAGAGATTTATAAAAGATTATTAAAGTATGGCAATACTTTAACACCACCTTGTAAGACACTTGACTTAATATATCTTTAAACGGTATATAATCATTACAGAGAGAGATTGTACGTTACTTACGTATTAACGCCACCGTAACTACAGCTGCTGTTTAGGTTATGTTGACTTAGTGTACTGAAAAATTGTAGGTATATCAAAATAACCTAACTAAATAACCTAACAAAATAACCTACACTCGCTTCGCTCTCATAATTAACATTAAATATGCATAATATACACAACTTTTAATAATATAACCTTAATGTTATAGCACCAAAATCCAATTGACTACTTTGTTTTTAAATAAAGCTGTAGCTGCTGTTAATACACAAGAGGTTAGCGAGCGATTTTGATATACATACGATCTATTAGTACACAAAGTCAACATAACCTAAACAGTAGCTGCAGCGGCGTTAATACTTAAGTACCGACTGTACTACTGTTCCATGCTATTAGCCACTGTACAATGGAGAATCACCTTATGAAAAGCACCATCAGTCATCTTCAATGACCGACTCAAATGTAAATAAAGGTTAGTTTATGGTTTATTCCTCTTTCTCCACAAAACTATATCTTAAACCTCTATCCACAGAATGGATTAGCAAATGAACAGATTGCCATAACTCACAAAACTGATTAATAATTGTCTAGAAGAGAAGTGATAATGCAGTAGGCATTATCACTTAATTATCATAAAAGGGGCACCTTGCCCCTTTTAAGATAATTACACTATTCTTTTTATTTTATTCTTATAAGGTGTAGTACCTTACACTAATTCCACTGTATTTACTGATGATGCTCTTTTAACAATCAAAATAGAATCTAGTTTAGATTTTCCTATATTAATCTTTTGTAAATAGTTTCTGAGCACTTTTTAGTTTAATAATATCAAACAATAATTAAATTAATTTATACATGCTAGGTAATAAAGAGATCTCAGCAGTAATAACTAAAAAGGATTACTGTCAGATAATTGGCTCAGTAAAGCTCGCTTATAAATATTTTTAAAAAAATCTTATAAAGTTTAATTCTGAAAATAAAAAAGGGGAACTAGATTAAATTCATAAATCCACTCATGTTGTCAAAAGACAACAGTATAAATACAACCATTTTCTCTTTAAAATATATCTACATTACATCTAATATATTAGCACAGTTTAGACAAACAATACACAAAGCACTTTGAATCAAAATCACACAACCAATAAATCCGGTTTTACTTTGTAATAATCATCAAATAACCCAATTTTACTTTTTAAGAAATAACAGTACTTGATTGCTGGTTACAATTCAGTAGATCGGTAATCTAAACAAAGAATGAATACTGATCTACAAAAACTAAACAGAAATATTTTGTAAAACACTAGTTCATACGTATATTCATTCATTGACAATACTGTTGATAGCCAGTGAAAATATTTATTTCAAACCCAGCTAATAATCCACTCTTAAAACAGAATTTCTGTTAATGAAGTATGTATATATGGCAACAAGATACGAGATAAAGCTTTCAAAAGCAAAAAATAACAGAAAAACTGTTCAGAATTTATCAATAACTTTTTCCCGACTGGACACCGTCTACGAATGAAATAAAAACTGGAAACCAAATTTTACTTCACTAAAGGTAACCAAGAGAAGGTACACTTAAACTAATTAACCATGAGAATTTACAAAAACAAATTGAGAAAAATCTCCGCTATGAGCGGCAACTATTAATTTCACAAATTATCTATAATTATGATTACTTTTGTCGTTAACTGTCTCTCTTGCTCATCTGCTGATGCTGCCCATGATGAAACTTTTCGCGACATTTCTATATATATAACAAACAAAACGTATATACTAGAAATTCCTTAGTTTCTGCAGACCTCAAGGAAGTATGGTTATGAACCTATGACATTATGATCACGTTTGTTTTCATTCAGTTTTATTTTAATTTTATTTTTTTAGTAGCCAGAATACAAAATAAGTAATTTTGTGATTAGCGTAGTTCTGTATACTGTAAATAAAAAGTCATAATATTGTATAAAATTTAAGTTAATAAATTTTATAATTCGATATTATGTGTTTCACAGATGATTGATCACAGTTTGAGTTTCATGGCGTACTGAAATACCTCAACTAATGTGGTAAGAAAGTAAATAAGATTCGTAACTTTTTTTAAAAGTACTAAATTTATAAAAACTTCACAGATTCTTTCCCGAAATAAAAAAGAGAAGTCAATTAATTTGATATTGGTAATCGATTATATCCCAATGGCGGTAAGTTGAATGTACTGATTAAGACTAAACGTAAAACACAACTCATACATTACAGGAATAAAATATGTATATAAAAAAGAAAATAAAATATGCAGCTATATTTCGTAAAATATAAAAATAATAAAACAAATAATCATAGAGTGCTGGAGTGTTAGGTGTAACCATTATATTGGTAAATATAGGCTCTTTCACAGTATATGTAAATTTTACAAAAATCATCTAATGAAACTCTAGAAACATGAAAATACTGCTTCAATGTTGTCCTTTAATTGTGGCAGAGCTTGTTCTTTGTTGCATACCCTTAACCTTAAAATTAACTTGAAGGAAGATGTCTGTCTGGTGGCCACAAACCATAGGTGATGAAATTATTGTTAAAGAACTTCTTAAAAAATTGAAGGTGGTGTAATATGATGTTTGTTTCTTTAATTTTTTGGGGGCATGTATTAAACATATTCCCTGACATATTTTCATTACATGTTGTCAATTAAAATACATGTGTTACTATGTTCATTAGTAACTGCTGAGTGATCACTTTGAGATGCTAGTTAATGATTAGATGGTTTGGTTAAGGCATAAATGAAGAAAACACCTGTATGCTCACTTTATGTCCAATACAACAAAATTATCACCAAGAAATCTTAGTACCACATCAAGTAAAATTTTCAGTTTAATGAACACATGACAGGTTAAAAATTTAAGAGAAGTTGCAGTGTAGTGTTAAACATGTTATATACATTTATGTTTATTAACAGATTTTAAGATGGATTAAACATGTGTGCTTAGCTAGATCAGAATTGGATTATTGTTCAGTAGTTTTTTCTTTGCCAAAAAAAAAAAAAAGTCTCTTAGGGTGTTTTATCCCATCCATAACATTTTCTTTGACTTTTATTAATGCATTTTCATTCAGTCCAGTAAGTGTTTAGCTAAGAGTAATAAGCCACCTCTCTGGGAAAGACAAGGTCATTTAGTAATTATTTAATGTGTTATATAAAGTTATAATCTAGTATTCTATATATGACAATATTTTCAGGAAAAATCTTAATGGGAATTTTCTGATATAACCCGCTCCAATGAGTGTTTAAGCTCAGCGTTTATTAATTGGATTAGTCTTAAATTACCTGTTATACTTGCCATCCATTGCATTAATTCTTTAGCATGGAAACTTTCATCACTTCATTGTTATCTTCAGCTAAACAGCAATAAACAAAACAATACTGTTCACTTAATGTTAAAATTCAATTTTTCTGATCTCTTTGTTAGGTGAACCCAAATGTAGAAACCAATAATTTTTGTTGACTATTGCTCTGTGATCAATTACACAGAGTTTACATGTTCAGGATACTTCACTAAACAGAGTATTTAATGTCAAATTGCATGCCAAACTCACGGTCCTTCGGCAAGTACCAAATCTATTCAGTTATTCTTGAATGCTGTAATTCAGTAAGTGCTCTTGTATTATTACATGACAAATTTACTGTTCACATATAGCAGGCATTCCCACTTCTGTCCTACTTCTCAGCAACCACAGTACAAGTGTTAGTTCCATACCATGTAGGAATTCCATACAAAATAGCTGCTAAGGAAGAACATGAACTCAGTTGACTTTTATGTGTGACATTCACTCTATTATTGTTTATGAAACAATGGTTGAAGGCAGCTAAACAGAATGAGAACTCATTAAAATTCCTAACATTCTGTGTTCAATTTAAGCCAGTTTAATGACATAAGATAAATATTCACCTATTTTTATTTTTTAAATTAATATATATATGTGTGTTTATGTTTGCATGCGCGTGCGCACACACACACAAAAATTCAAAATTCACAAAATACTGATTTTTTTTTTTGTTTGTCCGAACCACTAAGCTAAGGATCCAAAATAGTATGAAAATTCTTCTGTTTTCCCAATATTTTTCCTTCTTTCACTCCGTTTTTCTTCCTTGGTACATTTTCTTCCTATACTCCTCTTACCCTTCTTCCTAGAAACTTAGATTTCTTTGATTAATTTTCTAATTGGTCTCTATTTAAACAGGTTTCTTTGAAGATTTTTAAAGATCTAACATCGTTTTCTAACTCTTTAAACCAGCTAATTTTAATAATTCTACTATCATAAAAGTTAAATATTTGTTTAGTTAATCTCTTTTTGCTTACTCTGTATAAATGCCTATAAAACTGTAATCTTCTTCTCTGAATGGGTTTTTTATTTTTTCTATGTTTTTATAAATTTCTGTTTTGCTTTTTAGTTTATATATTCCTTCCTGGTAATTGAGTCCATATATATTTCTTAAAATTCTTTTATCTTTTTTAAAAAGGTCTTTAACCAAATTATTTTGTACCATATTTCACATACAGTTCCATATATCGCTTCCGGAAGAATTACTGTTTTATAATGTCAGAGTTCAGCATTATGTGAAAACGATGTTTTATTATATAAATTTTGTGTTAAGTTGAACTTTTTTTTTTCTAGTCATCAGTCACTTGACTGGTTTGATGCAGCTCTCCAAGATTCCCTATCTAGTGCTAGTCGTTTCATTTCAGTATACCCTCTACATCCCTAACAATTTGTTTTACATATTCCAAACGTGGCCTGCCTACACAATTTTTCCCTTCTACCTGTCCTTCCAATATTAAAGCGATTATTCCAGGATGCCTTAGTATGTAGCCTATAAAACTGTCTCTTCTTTTAACTATATTTTTCCAAATGCTTCTTTCTTCATCTGTTTTCCGCAATACCTCTTCATTTGTCACTTTATCCACCCATCTGATTTTTAACATTCTCCTATAGAACCACATTTCAAAAGCTTCTAATCTTTTATTCTCAGATACTCCGATTGTCCAAGTTTCACTTCCATATAAAGCGACACTCCAAACATACACTTTCAAAAATCTTTTCCTGACATTTAAATTAATTTTTGATGTAAACAAATTATATTTCTTACTGAAGGCTCGTTTCGCTTGTGCTATTCAGCATTTTATATCGCTCCTGCTTCGTCCATCTTTAGTAATTCTACCTCCCAAATAACAAAATTCTTCTACCTCCGTAATCTTTTCTCCTCCTATTTTCACATTCAGTGGTCCATCTTTGTTATTTCTACTACATTTCATTACTTTTGTTTTGTTCTTGTTTATTTTCATGCGATAGTTCTTGCGTAGGACTTCATCTATGCCGTTCATTGTTTCTTCTAAATCCTTTTTATTCTCGGCTAGAATTACCTTATCATCAGCAAATCGTAGCTTCTTTATCTTTTCACCTTGTACTGTTACTCCGAATCTAAATTGTTCTTTAACATCATTAACTGCTAGATCCATGTAAAGATTAAAAAGTAACGGAGATAGGGAACATCCTTGTCAGACTCCCTTTCTTATTACGCTTCTTTCTTATGTTCTTCAATTATTACTCCTGCTGTTTGGTTCCTGTACATGTTAGCAATTGTTCTTCTATCTCTGTATTTGAACCCTAACTTTTTTGAAATGCTGAACATTTTATTCCAGTCTACATTATCGAATGCCTTTTCTAGGTCTATAAACGCCAAGTATGTTGGTTTGTTTTTCTTTAATCTTCCTTCTACTATTAATCTGAGGCCTAAAATTGCTTCCCTTGTCCCTATACTTTTCCTGAAACCAAATTGGTCTTCTCCTAACACTTCCTCCACTCTCCTCTCAATTCTTCTGTATAGAATTCTAGTTAAGATTTTTGATGCATGACTAGTGAAACTAATTGTTCTGTATTCTTCACATTTATCTGTCCCTGCTTTCTTTGGTATCATGACTATAACACTTTTTTTGAAGTCTGACGGAAATTCCCCTTTTTCATAAATATTACACACCAGTTTGTATAATCTATCAATCGCTTCCTCACCTGCACTGCGCAGTAATTCTACAGGTATTCCGTCTATTCCAGGAGCCTTTCTGCCATTTAAATCTTTTAATGCTTTCTTAAATTCAGATCTCAGTATTGTTTCTCCCATTTCATCCTCCTCAACTTCCTCTTCTTCCTCTATAACACCATTTTCTAATTCATTTCCTCCGTATAACTCTTCAATACATTCCACCCATCTATCGACTTTACCTTTTGTATTATATATTGGTGTACCATCTTTGTTTAACACATTATTAGATTTTAATTTATGTACCCCAAAATTTTCCTTAACTTTCCTGTATGCTCCGTCTATTTTACCAATGTTCATTTCTCTTTCCACTTCTGAACACTTTTCTTTAATCCACTCTTCTTTTGCCAGTTTGCACTTCCTGTTTATAGCATTTCTTAATTGCTGATAGTTCCTTTTACTTTCTTCATCACTAGCATTCTTATATTTTCTACGTTCATCCATCAGCTGCAATATACCATCTGAAACCCAAGGTTTTCTACCAGTTCTCTTTATTCCGCCTAAGTTTGCATCTGCTGATTTAAGAATTTCCTTTTTAACATTCTCCCATTCTTCTTCTACATTTTCTACCTTATCTTTTTTATTCAGACCTCTTGCGATGTCCTCCTCAAAAATCTTCTTTACCTCCTCTTCCTCAAGCTTCTCTAAATTCCACCGATTCATCTGACACCTTTTCTTCAGGTTTTTAAACCCCAATCTACATTTCGTTATCACCAAATTATGGTCACTATCAATGTCTGCTCCAGGGTAAGTTTTGGAGTCAATGAGTTGATTTCTAAATCTTTGCTTAACCATGATATAAACTATCTGATACCTTGCAGTATCGCCTGGCTTTTTACAAGTGTATATTCTTCTATTATGATTTTTAAATTGGGTGTTGGCAATTACTAAATTATACTTCGTGCAAAACTCTATAAGTCAGTCCCCTCTTTCATTCCTTTTGCCCAGCCCGTATTCACCCACTATATTTCCTTCCTTACCTTTTCCAATGCTTGCATTCCAATCTCCAACTATTATTAAATTTTCATATCCTTTTACGTGTTTAATTGCTGGCGCTTGTAGGCATATAGACGTTAACAATCGTTGTCAGTTTAGGTTTTGATTTTATCCTTATTACAATGACTATCGCTATGCGTCTTGAAATACTCCACTCTCCTCCCTATCTTCTTGTTCATCACGAAACCTACTCCTGCCTGCCCATTATTTGACGCTGAATTAATTACTCGAAAGTCACCCGACCAAAAGTCGCCTTCCTCTTCCCACCGAACCTCACTAATTCCTACTATATCCACGTTTACCCTATCCATTTCTCTTTTTAAATTTTCTACCCTACCAACCTTTTTTAAGCTTCTAACATTCCACGCTCCGACTCGTAGAATGTTATTTTTTACTTTTCTGGTTACCCCTTCCTTAGTAGTCCCCACCCGGAGATCCGAACGGGGGACTATTTTACCTCCTGAATATTTTACCATGGAAGGCGCCTCCATTATTGCTTTTGAAAATGCAGAGAGCCACATTTTCTTGGAAAAAAAAACAGCTGTAGTTTTCCATTGCTTTCAGCCACGCAGTACTCAGAGGACTGAGTGATGTTGATATGGCCGTTTAAGTCATTGTGACTCACGCCCCTAACAACTACTGAAAGAGCTCCTGCCCTCTTTCAGGAATCATTCCTTAGTCTGGCTCTCAACAGATACCTCTCCGATATGGTTGCACCTTCGATCCAGCTACTCTGTATCCCTGAGCACTCAAGCCCCCTCACCAACGGCAAGGTCTCATGATTCATAGAGGAGGGTTAAGTTGAACACTAATCCATTTTCTGCTTCACTCTATTAGCTTCCTTTTCTAGAACATTTAGCATTATTATTTCAACGATATGTTTAAATTTTGATAATTTTATTAATTTCCTGATTTTTGAGAATTTTTAGTGTCTGCAATTTGTTTTTTATCGTTGGATTTTTTGCGGAATAGTTATATAATCATTGTAAGTAGTTAATATTTCTGATTTTTGACCGATGAATGAATTCACCACAGAAGCTTATAAAGGACCTTGTATTATGAATACCACTGCTTTTTATAAATATCATCCAAATTAATGAACTCATCTAAGCAGTAAAGATTTAAGGAACATAATTTTATCTTGATGAGATGTTCCAATTTACATTGAAGGTTGTGTTTTTAGGGATTTCTCTATTAAGAGTTCTTTTACATTTTAAAAAAATTATATGTATTCGTACAATATAAATTTATGTAATAAAAATGCAAAATAAAGTTAAAATTTTTAAGGAACTGTTACTATGTTGAGAGTTATAGATGTAATTGATTTATATGTTTTCAGTTCAAAAATAAACGTAAATTAATGATTTAACAGCCGAACTGTAAGGGGAATTTTGTTTAAATTAACAAAGAAGAAATAAAAGAATCTATCATTTTGCCTACACTGTTAATAATATAGTGTTCTATTTCTTATGAAAGAATAAGAGAGGTCCTCTAAAAATGTGTCCTTTAACGTAAATATGAAAAAAAAATTATTGTAATAATAACAGCTTCTCTAAATTTTTACTGCTTAGATGAGTTCATTAATTAACCGATATTATTCTTTACCTTCATATAGGTTATTGCTCACTGGGCTGGTTGAGTGGTAAACTCATCGTTGCAAATCACTTGTTTAACAGCTGATTTTTGAAGTCAAAGATCCTGAGGTTCAAATCCTAGTAAAAATAGTTACTTTTATACAGATTTGAATACTAGATAGTGGATACCAGTGTACTTTGTCATGGTTGGGGTTCAATTAACACTCATTTCACGAATGGTCAACCTGAGTCTACACAATTCATGTGTTCATTTATGTCATACATAACATCCTCATCTCATTGAGACACACAACAGGAATAATAATACAGGCTATTACTGATAGTGATTTAACAATGGTCTCATGTGTTTCAAGTCTAAGCAGCTTTTCTTTTGATTGCAGTGGATATTGAGACCTGTGGGTCTGTTATATTATAGAATGCTTAATATGTAATATACTTAATATGCTTATTTGCGCAATGAGTAATAAATATTCATATTAGTTCATAATTTTTTTTATGTTACTAGCAGAGATACCCAGTTTTTGCTGGAAGGTGCATTTACTGCAATAACCTATTCAAAAAAGCAGAAAATATTATTTTTACAGAAAATGTATAATAAAGTCGATAAGGCTGATAAGATTTTTGTAACAAATTTTTATATTTTTTGCTTATTATATGGAACACTTAAACATTTTTTATTATCTATTTTTGTATATCTATTTTATATATTTAACATGCATTTTTTTTTAAACAAAATTCTAAATTAATAACAGATTTTAATATAGAAATGTAGTCTCTCACCTTTTTTGATATCAATATCATTTTGTTATCTGTGAGACTCACACCATATGGTTTACAATTTCATTGTAATCTTTTTGGATGTGAGTTACAGGTCAGTAGCATACCACTGAACTACTAAATAAATAATATGTTATTCGAGTAGTGATAGAGTTATAACTCAGAATGGTAAAACAGTAAAAGATTAAAATCTTTTTTTAAAAGTATCTGTTTATTTTATTAAAAAAAAGTAATCATGAATTACAATTTTTTTTATAACAAATTTTTTAATTATTTTTACAAAACATTTATTTACATAGAAATGTTACATTATATATTTACTTACAATACTGATTGCAATTTTCTTGACTAAAAATTCGGTGAGAAGAATTGTGCTTAACTTATGAAGAGATATCTTTTTTTTGTTTTTCCTGTTTAGCTGTTTAGGTAACTACCATTCAGATAATACTTCAGAGGATAAATGAGGATGATATGTACGAGTGTAAATGAAGTGTAGACTTGTACATTCTCAGTTCAGCCATTCCTGACATGTGTGGTTAATTGAAACCCAACCACCAAAGAACACCGGTATCCACAATCTAGTATTCAAATGTGTGTAAAAGTAACTGGCTTTACAAGGACTTGAATGCTGGAACTCTCGACTTCCAAATCAGCTGATTTGGGAAGACACATTCACCACTAGACCAACCCGGTGGGTTTATGAAGAGATATCCGGTTCAGTTGAATTTAACTGTATCCCTAAATTTGGGTCAAGGTTCAGTTTATGGCAAAATTTATTTTTACTGTCATCATAGAAGAAAATTCAGTTTCACAAAGATATTATGTTGGAGAAAATGGAATTAAAAATAACAATACTTTCCTGGACAGCAATGTATATTCATTTTTAACCTTTAGCCTAAATTCACATAACTAATTTAGTAAATTCTATTTTCTAACTTCCATTGCAAGATTTTGTTTCATTGCTACTTAGGGTTCCCAGAATTATATCCAGAATGAAAGGGTTTCGTATCCATAGGAATTCAGAATAATCTTTATTTAAATATTCTTCAAAAGTTTCAGTGAGTTTCAGGCAATGCTGTTTTATATTATTGACTATATTTATCTTTCATTTAAATTTTGTGTACTTTTACAAAATTTTCCAAATTTGGAAAAGAATGCAGGTTTTCATTATAAACACTATTATTTGCCCTTTGATATTTTTTGATAAATGCCTTTATTTTTGTTCTTCTGAAAATTGATTTATTTCTACTTTGTAAACTTAAATTTAAGTTACTGAGATGATTGAAAGTATCTGATATAAGAATAACCTGCTTAGCATTTTTCCTTAGGAAAACCTTTGTGTGTACCAGTAAGCTGAATATAGTCACTGCCCATTTCAGAACCACAGTTTCAAAAATAAATGAGAGTTTAAAGCATGAGATTTAATAAAACTGTCCTCTGGAGAACATGTTTAAATTATTCAGGAATCCTTTTACAGATAAAGATTTTCTGCAGATGCTGCAATGAGTGAAGGTACAATTTTCTGTAACCAATTTTACTTTGGTGCCAACACTTTCATATTTTCCTGTCATATCTCAAAATCATCAGAAAAGAAGCCAGTGCAGTCCATTTTCTGCAAAGAAATCATCCAGCTTTTTTAATACTTCATTGACAGTAGCATAACAAAATAAATAATTGTCTTTCATTGTACTTTGAAATACAAATCACACATAAACCATTAGTTGGGCATAATTTTTTAAATCAGTATTCTCATCAGTTGTATGGAGAAAAAAATCACTCGTTTTGACTTAAGGTTTTAAGTTCTCTTTAATATTTAATGCCATGCTTTTAATTCTGCAGTGTAAAAAAAGTCCCTTGAAGTACATATATTCCGTTTTTATCAGAAAAAGTAACACAATAACAATATTTTCAAATCAAATTATCACAGAGTATGTAAAACACCAGAAGCAACTGGATCCATCTGTCTGCAGGATAAACACGACTGACTTGCTTAACTGCTGAAGAAAGTGTGGTAATCCTTTTAGAGTAGCCATAAAGAGATTTGTTTTACATATGCGACATAGTGCATGCATGGGACAGACAAGTTGGTACATGTGGGCTGTGGCATATAACATTCTATTAGGTTTGTGTGTTTATTCTTGCTAGCCAAATAATTGATACTCTTATTAATGCTAAACATAAAAGAAAAAGGAAATGCATGATAAAATACTTTTGTACTATAATCAGTGGTGGCTCGTGTATAAGCACTGTGGAACTGCAGCACCCCCTATTTCTACTTATTATCGATAACTTTAATATAATGATTCCTTTTTTCTTTAATTCATTCTTTATACTTTCACAATATACAATCCTTAAGCTCAATGTCAGTAGCCATCCCCCAGTTTATGAAAAAGATACTAAAGTCTTTGTATGACACTGTGTGCTTCAAGTTCCAGTGGCAAGGTGTTTGGCTGTTATGTGCATGCACATGTAGGAAGCTGCACACGACGCTGTGAGGGAGAGAGAGCACTGTCGCTGCCACAGTGCCGACCCTGGCGTGCTGGTGGAAGGTAGTTTTATTTTACTCTGTTTGCATGTGTTGTGCTTAAAAATTGTGTACCATATTCTTGAACGTGATAAAGTGTAGAGTTAGATTATTATCCTGCTTCCAGCTATTTTATTTGATTCATTTTTTTGGGGTTTTTTATTTTACAGTAAATTTTAACCTTTTGTACATGTTTGTTTCCTTTTACAAAACGTCCTTTGACTGTTGCTTATTTCTGGCAACTGCTTTAATTGACAGTTATATTCATCTCAAAGAATTTAAAAGTAAGCAATTAACTATTACAGCTGTTAATGTTAATGAGTAATTTATACTTTCATTGGCTCATAAATGTTTTTAAATTGTTGCTTCTATTAAGACAGAAACACATTTTTTTTCCAATACTAACGCTGTAAAACAGTTTTTATACTATTTACAATGGAATGAATTCAATTTGAAAAAAAGAAAATCCGTTTGATTGGATGTCCATAACTGGAACATCCAATTACTTAATTACTTTACGCACAGGAGTTCCTATAAAATACAGAAGGAAGAAAAATGTGAAAATATAATTTTAATATAATATTAAATTATATTTACATGAAATTCATGAACTTTTCAAGAGAGCAAATGTAATTATAATGGTAACAAGTAAAAGGATTCAGTGCTGCAAATGTACTGAGGAGAGAAGAAAGAATGTTTAAAAAAGTCTATATGATAAAATATGAAGCAAAACAATCATTAGGAGGACCTATATTTCATAAAAAATAAAGAAAGATCTCAAAATTGTAGTGATCATTAAGAGTGATAAAGTGACATGGAGGAATTAGAAGAGTAGGGGAATGAATAAACTTTATCTCAATTGGCTGACTAGGTAAGGTAAGATAATAGGAAATAATAATCATACAAATACAAACGTTTACACAAACTAATATATACAATATCCTTCTTTAAATTACTTATAATTTTAATACAATCGTGTTTTATATAATACTGAGAGTAGTAATAAGTAGTTAAGTAAATAAATAAACACAAAAAATGTTATAACAAAACTAATGTTTTATTTAAACTACAAAATATTACTGGTCATGTTATATGTACAAAACACTTAACAAAGGTAATTAAAATAAAATATACATATTAATTACTAATAAATTAAGAAAAGTATTGCAAGAAAAATAATAAATTTTTCATAAGAAACTTTAATACCTTTTATAATATTGATATAAAATTTTATTTTATGATGTGCATAGTTCTAAGAACAGTTTAGTACAATACTAATCAAACAGTTCATTTTTAGAAATATGTACATTATAAGGTACAAAATATTAAAGTATGGTTATTCTTGGTTTTTACCTACTTCAAACAAATTTATCAGGAAGAAAATATTAAATAATCACTAATGATATAATACGAACAATTCTATAATTTTATATTAATTTATATATTACCCGACTATTATAACGTGTACAACATGTAAATTAACATGTCTATTAATTTATAGCAATAAAAATTCACTGCCCTGTATCGACTGAACTGTACAGTTAAATTTATTAAATTTTTCACTCATTGTCTTGGCTTGGTACAACTTAATATTGTCAGCTACAGTTTGATTTAACTGCAATTAACCCAACAGCATGCTGGGAAGACATATTATTGTTGAGATCTCCTGAACTGCTGTGAATTGAACTTGTACTCACTTCTCCAGGCTGTAACATAAAAAAAAAACTTTATTATTTTATCATAAAATGTAACTGTTTGAATAGGACCTTAAGCAGTATTTTTGTAAAACATAGCATAGCCACTGCTACTGTTGCTGTATGTGTGATGTGATTGGTTGCACCTGCCTTCAGTTACTAGATTAAGAAACTAAAAAAAAGTGAGAAGTGAAGTATGGTCACCTCCTCGTGGTGTTTGTCGGGTAACACTAAGCACCAGGCAAAATATATTTTTACCTGTACGAAGTATGAGAACCAGTTTTAACTAATACTTTTAAGATAGAGATAGATTGTTTTGAAATCCACATTCTTAGATCAATCAGAGTTTTGGATCCTGCACTGCCAAACTGTTGCTCTGAAAAAAATTACAGTCGCTGATATTTTTTTATAAACTGAACAGGCTTTAACATAGTGACTTTAATCTTTATTTATCATTATTATTGTCACAGCCATGTCTGGCTAAATATCCCCTGACTGTAACAGGAAACACATGTAACAATAAAGAGCAGGCAAAGCCACAACAGGGTACTAGAAATGCATCAGAATTAATTGATTAATTAATTTAATGAATAAAATTTCATACAGAATATTTAAATGTTAATGGAGAATTGTTACCTTAGATAATTATACCCATTGTAGAAGATGGTGCAAGTCTTTTGAGATCTTTCTTTTCTCATGTGCTATTCACAGCTATTGGCAACCAAAGTATGGGAAATGACTGTGTCACATGTGGTGGAGAATTGGGAGCAATTCTCAACTAAGAGGAAAATAACTGGGGATCACAGCTCTTCAAGCTATGATGAATTTTTCGTTCAATGTCAAAAGCTTCAAATTATGGTAAAATATCCTCAGGGAATATATGTACTTTCAGCAGACTTAAAACTAAAAAAAATTTGAATGGCATCTTTTGACTAAAACTGAAAGTTATTTTGTATTTCTGAAGGAAAAAAATTTACTTCAGGTATTCTTTTGTCAGCCGAAACAATAAAGTATTTTTTGTTATCAGACATAAGACTGATTTTGAACAGATGAGGGAAAACTGACATTTTCACTAATCTGTTTTATATATATTAATAAAGAATTGTCTTCTTTTATAATTTCAATTTTCTATGAATCTTTCTATAACCAATTCTAAACAAGGGTGTCTCGATTAAGCTGGTTGTAATCTTAGCTGTAAAACTAAAATAATGTATCATCACAATCTTTTCGGCTTTCAAGGTTCTTCTTAAAATTTGTTATAAAACTGCAGTTCATTTTATAGTTGGTATAAAATAGTTTAGTTAATTTTATAGTTAAATATAAATTTTAATTTTTTAACTATGATTTTAATCCAAAATTGATATATTCATACATTCTAATAAAACAGAGATATCTGCCAAAGTGCACAACATCGACAAAAAAAAAAAAAAAATAAAGTAATTGAGAACTTATTTCCCAAAAAGACATATACAATCATATAATGTAACAATATTAATTGTTCTTTATTAAAGAAGTTTATTAATTTTCAAATCAGTGAGTTAATTTATAAATGTTGACTGAAAAATAGTTAACTGGTTGTAGTTTTTAATTATTGCCTACTTTCATTTGGGTAAGTTTTCCATAATATAAGTAATATAATGCACTAAGTGTGTATTAACTAAAGCAGTTAATTTATTATACAATCTTCAATTAAACTTTTCATTGCTACTATGTATGAGTATATTCATATTCTTGGTAATATACTATGACCATGCTATTAAACCTATATTTTTGTAATTAATTCCCTGCTTATCTGCAAATCTGTATTTCATTTTTTCACCCATTTTTCTTCCCTGCAAAAGAACAAGGACTTATAAGTGATGCAAATAATCCATCACATTTTTGTTTCACAGAATACTTTAAAGTTATTTTTGTATGCAAAATTTAGAAATTTAAGTTACTTATGTTGTCAACTGGTGATTTTTTTGTTGTAGTTTTTTGCATATTTGTGATTAATTTATTTACTTAGATACTTTTGTAAACTTGTGAATACATATCGTTCAATCAAAATTTATTGTACAAACATTTTTTATTTCTTATTTTACAAGATATGTATGAATACATCTAGACCAAATTCAGCAAAAGTAATTTATACTTTGTTTTGTATTGACTAATTTTATAAATAAAAGTTACTTACAGCAAGTTGTGTAGTCTGTCTTTTTAACTGAGCTATACTAGAAGGGTTATAAGCCATATTTGCAAATACCAGTCGCTCTTCATAATCATATTCACAGAGAATTTTATTATCACATAAGTAGAATCGATCACCAACACAAAATCTATTAAGATGAAAGAAAAGAAAAAAAGTTGTAATTATTAGAGCACACAATTAATATAAAATATTTATTACTGTAATATATATTTACTGGTTTTAATGTAACATTATTTTTTTATGCAGGTAATGAAAATATGACAAATTTATATTATAATTATGTAAATGAAATATAATATGTATATAAAATGTTTAATATTACAATATAAATATGATATGCTACATTTGAACTTGATTTCATGCAAATTTATGTATGTTTTATGCATTTGGGAGTAAGATTTTGAAAAGTGATGTACTGTACATTAAGTTATTTTACATAAGAAATAATGAGTTAACTACTTTGAAGTGTTGGTTTATACTAATAATATTATAATTCCAGTTTGAGCAATTAAATTTAACTTTATTCTAAAAACAATTTTAAGTATAAAATGTGAAGTTTTAATGCTGTATATGATTACAAATCTACTCTGATTGTATTTGTTTAAAAAAAAAAAGTGAAAAAATCATACAATTTAACATTGATTCATATCTTTATCACAAATTTATGATCAATATATATATATATATATTTATATACTATTCCAATGCCACATTCATATAAGGGATATCTGCTTATAAAGAACAGTTAAAATATTTGTGATAAATTCTCATTAGTTAAGTATTAGAGTTATTATTTTTTTTAAGTTAAAAAATCTATTGATATACAAGACATATTTTCATAAATTAAAGATTGAGTAATTGAAAAAAATTGTGAAAAGGGAAAAATATGTGAACTTGATTTTATGCAAATTATATATGTCTTATGTACTTATTACTACACATATTTTTCTTTTGAAACTCTGTATTAAAATTCAATTTAATCAAAGCCACAATAATAATATTAAAAAAATGCAAGTGTAATAATAACAGAGCAAACATACAAGTGTATGCAGAAGGAGTTTGTACGTTGTGTGTGTACTCATGCACAGTCATATGAGAAGTAAAAAATCAACTAGATCCCGAAGAAGAGTCCTGTAGATTTAATAAATTTATTTATACAGAATAGTTGGGAAAGATCATTGTGTAAGGTAGAAGAAGGTTCAAATAGAATAAGAAACTGAATAGAGAAGGCTTTCTAACTCAATAAAAATTTGATTGAAGCACAGAACATTCGGAAAGATGCACCTGGGAGGTCCGAATGCAATATTCAATGAAAGAATAAGGAAGGAGCAGAGTGGGGTGTCTGTTATTAAGCAGAGCTCTGAGAGAGTTTAGAGCACTCTGGGGAAATCACAACATCCGATCGCCTGCCTCTCACCCATTCCATGTTGCTGGACACACACGACCCATGATAAACACAATTTTGATGTGCATGTAGATACACACATACATACATAAATACACACACACACACACACACACACACACACACACACACATATATATATATATATATATATATATATATATATATAAACACATACAAGAACAAATATGTACAGATGTACATAGAAAGTTATGCACTTCTAATACTAAAGTGTAGAGGTACATCATTTTATGCCCTTAAAGTTGTTCATCATTTAAAATGTACAATACCATGTTTAGACAAACATTCAGAATAAATTCTATATTCCTTTCTGCAACAGCTGTTCTGGTTAAATGTTAATGTTAATAACCTGGAAGCAGTATCTAGGGTACAATTTAAAACTAGCGAGTGAAATATTATACTAAGTAAATTAGTAAGATATTTTTTTTATTCATGTGCAGTACATATATAAAACAGAATATAATGTTTACATTGGTTCTGAAGTAACAACAAAGTTATTTACTTTACACTGTTAGAACCTATCTTTATTATATTACATTCCAATAAGGGCTTCAAAAGTGTCGCTTTATCTTCATATACTTTGATTCAATAATATTTTGAACCAAAATATTATTTTAATATGGTTTTTGTCAATTACTATTCAAAGAAAAACAATTAAATAAAACATATAATGTGGTGGGAGATTGTCTAGTTATATGAGCAGAATAACTACTGATAACATAACTGACATAACCTTGTCATAACTGACAAGGTATCTGGGTTAATTTTTTACATTAACTTAAGAAAGCATGTATAATGAAAAGTTCTATCATGCAACTTTTCAAAATGCCTAAAACATCACAATACAAATAAAAAGAATCATAATATCTGAGTTTGGAAAATACAATTTATATTAATTGTAAAAATAATTAAACTAAAATAATTGTGCCAAACAGGCTATCATGCATTGTTTTAGATAATAGAACATGGAATTAATTATTCTCATAACCAGTCCCTTTCCTTTATGAAAAAAAATGTTATTTAAACTTTCCCTAGTCAGAAGGGGAAATGATTACTGTTACATAAATAAGTCACATTACCTACCCAGCCATACAACCATTAAGTTTGCTAAAGAAGCATGTATTTAAAAAAAAAAAATAATGTTCTCAATCTAGATTAATTTGTTTGAAGTGTAAAATGAAACATTGATTTGTGGCAAAGTAAATAGGTTATTTTCAAATTCATTACACATTTATGATAAAACACTGGCATTTAAAAATTAAATTGAATATGTAGCTCTCATAAAGGCAGTTATTTTACATATTTTATCATGTTTTTATTTTCAAAACAGCTTTGTTATTAACAACTCTGTTAATAGCTACATCTAGAGTATGCTTAAAAGGTATTTGTCGTCAATTGACACACCTGTGATTGCATTGTTGACAAGCAAAACATTCTAAGTGGTAAACATTTGACTTTGCTCGCATAACCATCTCAAAGGCAGGAATTACTTTGGAACAAGCAGCGCAATGTCCTGTACTACCAAATAATCTGAAATATAAGAAAATATATGTGAACTCAATAATATTAATGATTTTTAAACAAGTAATTACACAATAAAAATACATTTTTATATAACAAATATAGTCACTTTTTTATTTATTTAAAATCACACCAATTTAACCACAGCATTTTTAACAGTTATAATCAAAGTTTTTTGGCCAATTTTTGTATTACAATGATTGCTCTTTTATTACTGACACTATAAAATGCATTTCATAAGAATTTTGAAAAGTAATTCAGCATTTCTGTGTTTAAGGGATTGCGTAAGTGCAGTTTTAATATGAAACACATTTCAGTAATTGTACAGCTTTCATTGTGCAAGAAGTATCAATAAATTTTTGATGTCAAAATTATAATCTTAAATACAGCATACATAACAAATAAAATACAGTTAATAAAAGTTAAATAGCCTATACTAAAACATCTAAGATTTAGCATTTCAACGTTAATAAATTGCTTGTTAAATAGAGTACAGTGTCACTACTGGTTTTGTACTAATAAATAAATCAATATTTTATTCAAATTGATTCATAATTATATATTACAGATCATTTCAGGAAATGGAAGTGTGGTATCCATTGAATAATAAAAGAAACTGTTTCAGTATTTGTTTCTCATGAAGAGAAACAAAATTAGTAGTAGGTTCCTTCAACACATAAGGTTAAACATAATCTTTTGTAATGTATTTTAGAATAGTGTAGAATAAAGCTAGAATGTAAGGTGTTTAATTAGAATGTGTGAAATAATTTAAATAGTGAAGAGCTGAGGGGTAGAATTAAAAAAAATATCAACTTCAATAGTTTGAACATTTGTAAAAGATGGACCATAGAACCTAGGTAAACACCTAGTTGTGTAAAACAGCATAATAAGAGGGGAGAAAGTCAAGAGGGTACTCCAGGAAGCAATGGGAAAATGGTGAGAGATTTTGGCATGGAGGGGAGTGAACTGGTGTGGGAGTGAGAAGATTGGCTTAAGACTGGTAAAGAAGGATATCTATGACAACCTGTTCACCTGAGAGTAGAAGTAAAAATGTTAAAAAGAAGGAAAAATCCACATAAAAATAACTGATACCTTTAAGTGTTAAAAAAAAAAAAATTATAATTACAGAAAAGTAGTCTATATTAAAAAAATTGTGATATATACACCTCTTCTCATTACCGCAGCAGTCACCAAACAAGAGTTTGAAAATCCGAATCTTCCAACTAGATATTCAAAAGATTTCATAAAAAACAAATAATAAAAACTAATATTATAATCTTATGTTGACTGTAATTATAAATTAATGAATACAGTTTTCACTGTGATCAGTTTCAGTAATTGGTTTATTTTTTCATACAAAAACAGTAAATTTTACCTGTGTCTTTAGCAATCACAAGTACAACTTTATTTATTAATTTATGGTTGATATACAGAAAGATAAAATTTACTGTAAAATGAAGCACATATGCTTCATAATAATTATCATTATCTTTTATATGACAAAATAAATCAAGGTTGATTTATATGCTAATAGATGAAAGAAAAGTTTTATTTCCCTTAAAACTGAAATAATATACAATTTGGTGACATAAATACATGCATCTAACATTTGGTATAATAGTGAATCTCTTATGTTAATAAAAATTATAGTTGTATTTAATTAGAGTCTGAATAAAATGGATGGAATATATCTGGTTATAATCACCGTTCTAGATATCAGATCCTAGTGCGTTATATATAGCACCAGCTTGCATAGTTCTTTTGTAGTTGCAAAAAGCATAATTAATTTCTGTAGGAGAATTATCTTACAAATTCAAATTTGTGGTAGTGGTAGACTAGAATGCTAGGAATTTAGAAGGATTTCAGGAGATCAAACTGCAGTTATTTACTACAGTTTGTAATAATTAAAGCTGCGCATTAGTAAACTTTCTAGCAAATGTCACCACTCTATATTTAATAAAAGGCTTCATTATTTAGCTATACAACTTTAGCTGTATGATCATCCTGCAGAATTTACCTTTACTACTATTATTTACACATCATTCTACTTGATATCTTACCCATAATTACTGCTTACTATATCACTAAAAATTATCACCTCATTTCTCTTTAATAAAGATCTTCCAGTGAAAAGTTTTGGCTAAATCATTTACTATCTTTGTTTTATATTTATAAACAAACTGTTAATTTTTAATATATTTTCTTGTTATTGGTATTATTGATTCATGTCATTAAATAAAAACATTACTTTACTTATTACTGTTTGACTGTATTATAAAAGAAACAGAGATTGTCATAAGAAATAATGTTGAATTAAGAAAATTAAATATTTTTTTAACATTTAAAATCTATTGTTACAAAAATTGCATTGCTGAAGACAAAATTTATTCAAGTCAGTGCTGTTTGTTTTGATTTGACACATGTTCATGACTAATAATTTAGATTGTAAATACTATATATATTTTTTTTAAATAAAACAAAGTATTTAATTAATCTCAAATTGCTGTTTTTCTCAGTAATTCTCAAAGCTTGCTCGACAAAAAGCATTGAACAATGGACCTTACTTATAGAAAGAGAAAAATCAAGCTTCCTAAATAAGAGACTGGTATAAGCTGTATCAATCACTTTCATACAATAGTTTAAGTTTGTTAAAATAAAAACTAATTTTTTTTTTTATTTTTCAAATAAAAATTGGCCAAATAAATAACTGAATTAAAGATACTTAATTGACATCAATATAAATAACCTGGATTTGAACCCAAAACCATCTATATAAAGAGTCAGGCACTAAGAATTTTTAAAAGAGATTTAAGCCAATTATCTAAGTGCTAGCAAAAAAAGTTGTTGAAATGCCCCAGCTGTTGCACAGATATTAAAATATAATTCTTTTTCAAAATAATAAAATTGAAATTATTATTAATCAAATAAAAATAATTTAAGTAATTCAACAAAAAATAGATTAAAACAATTAAAAGTTTTGGTAAGGATTAAAATTCAGCCTTATGGTATTTGAATTACAGAAGGTTAAGAAAAAGATTTATTGTTGGTATGTACAAAAAATCAGAACTGAACAAATTTATTAAAATCACATTTTTACTGTTATAGAATTTAATGAAAATTCTCAAAAATGCTTTAATTTTATTATTTTTATCATATTTTATAAGGTTAAAACCATAGGATGAGTAAATTTTCATGAAGTCCAAATACCCTTTGAGATATAATACGCATTTGATAGCCCCCTACATTTTGAATTTGATTTTTTTTAAATTTAATAGATTCAATCCCTTTAATATACAAGATACTGCATCATGATTATAGGTTAAATTTTTTCTCATATATGAGAACAAAGTCAAATATTGGCAAAATTCTCACACAAACACACATACAAATGTGCAGAAAAAGAGAGTTCATATCAAGATTTGAGTATTTTTTAATTCTGATAGTTCAAAATATATAAAGTACTAAAATTCAGGAGAGGTAATTTTTTGGTTGATCCTTCAATTATATATTAAAAGTCAAAAGATAAGAATGACTTAGAATTAAATAACTATAGCTATAATATGAAATTAAACAACATTAAGATTAATATTTATTTAAAAAATAAAAAATTATGTATAAACTTAAAAACAATAATGAAGAGCAGTTTCATCTTTTATTTAAAACTGATATTTCTCATAGAAGTTAAGAATGTGCTTCTGATAAATTAAAAAAAAATGAAATGCTGTAATTATTTATTATTAATAGTTCTGTTATTTTTTATTTTTTTTTTTCTCTGCATAATGTAGCAAACTATCTGATAATTCAGCACTAATTAATATTCTTCAACTGACCAAGAATATTAGTTGGTGTAATACTATTCTGCAATACATAATTTATTAGTACAAAATAAATATAACTTAATGTATTACAAAAATTAATCAATCTCAAGGATGTACTTGTAGGGTCTTTCTTTTTCCGTTTAGCCTCCAAAACCATTGCAAGGTATTACTTCAGAGAAGAAATGAGGATGATATGTATGAAAGTAAATGAAGTGCAGTCTTGTATAGTCTCAGGTCGACCGTTCCTGAGATGTGTGGTTAATTGAAACCCAACCATCAAAGAACACCAGTATCTATGATCTAATATTCAAATCCATATAAAAGTAACTGCCTTTATAAGGATTTGAACCTTAGAACTCTTAGTTGAAATCAGCTGATTTGTGATGACGAGTTCACCACTAGATCAACTTGGTGGCAACAGGTATACAATGGTATACCTATGAAGGGAGTGATGAAAAAATCCCATAGTTTGGAACAGGCTTTTTGGTCAGCCTCAAAATAATAAATTAGGTACAAGAATTCAAGTCACATTCCCAAAAATCTCAACATGCACCCTAAAAGCATCTAATAAAATTTGCACCATAATAAATGCTCATGCTCCCATTCATAATAAAAACAAATCTCCTAAAGAGCGTAAAGAAACAGAGGATAAAAAAAGTTCTGGGACCTACTCAATCAGAGCATAAGTAACATCTCTAAAAATCATGTTAAACAGTTAATCGGAGAATTCAATGCTCAATTAGGTAGAGAAAAAAGATACAGTGGCATCACTGGAAAATGGCCTGCACAAAAGAGAACAAATGAAAACAGATAGTGACTCATTGATCTCTGCAGAAACCACAGCCTAATCTCAAAATCCACATATTTCAAGAGAAAACCTTAAAAACTCAAAATCTGCAAACACTCCAACTATAATAAAGGAGAATTGCAGCTGGATCATGTCTTGGACAAACACAACCAAAAAGAGATCTACAACGTAAAAATCCTCCAAGGAGTAGGCACAGTCTCATATCACTACATTAGTCAAAACTAAAATTAAATTCACTCCTCAGAGGAAGCCACAGAATCAAGCCTCTAAAAGAAAAAGAAAAATAGACCCTACCCAACTAATCAAGAATGAAAATTACCAAAAGGCAACCAAAATATAACAATCGCTGATAAACTCGAAGACCTAGTCAACAACCTTAAACAAATTGCAGAAGAATTGTCTTCAATCAAACCCCTTAAAAAGCATTAATGGTGGAACAGTGAATGCAACGAAACAGTGGAGAAGAGACATCAAGCATGGCTATTACACCAATCCCAAAACTCAGTAACATCCTTTCAAATTCTAGTAAAATAAAGGAAAGAAACCACCTGAACCTTAAGAAAAATAAAAAGACAACACCATAAAAACACAGAGAAATCAATAGAAGAACTCAACAAAATGCAGTTGAGAGACTACCACAAAAAATAAAAAAAAAAACTCCAAAAATTTTAAATCCCAACTCAACTAATGAAGGATGAAAACCATAATCTGGCCCATAACAATAAAAACAATGAAGAAATCCTAGCAAAATATCTCAACAAACTCCTAAATTACAAATAATTTACAGACCTCCTAAACTTCAACATCAGCACCCCAATAACAACAACACCAGAAAATATCAACCCTCCCACAATAAAAGAAGTCTACCAAGCACTGGGTGAGATGAAAAATTACAAAGCATCAGGAGAAGATCAGAAGA
The DNA here is from genome assembly GCF_047948215.1 of Lycorma delicatula. Taxonomy (NCBI): domain Eukaryota; kingdom Metazoa; phylum Arthropoda; class Insecta; order Hemiptera; family Fulgoridae; genus Lycorma; species Lycorma delicatula. Next base: position 59,601,407 of record NC_134456.1, read on the forward strand.
TCCAGACCTTTGCAGAGATCTTTCTTTTTCTGTTTAGTCTCTGGAACCACCGTAAGGTACTACTTCAGACAATGAATGAGGATGATATGTATGAATGTAAATGAGTGTAGTCTTGTATCAACCATACCTGAAATGTGTGGTTAATTGAAACTCAACCACCAAAGAATACCGCTATCCACAATTTAGTATTCAAATCAATATAAAAGTAACTGCATTTATAGAAATCTGGAAACATGCAGGAATACCAGCAAAAATCATCCTTCATCAATAGCTTGTCAACATATGGATCAAAGAAGAACTAACACTGTATGACGGACCTTAACCACCCTCTACACAAAAAAACAGATAAAACAGACCCAAAAAACTACAGGAGAATCTCACTCCTAAACACAATTTACAAAATTCTTTCAAGAATCATTCTCAACAGGATCGGTTTACAACTCAAGAAAAAACTAAGAGAATACCAGGGTGGTTTCAGGTCCTGCAGCAGCTGTCCAGACCAGATCAAGAGTTTCAAGCTAATAATGGATTACAACAGAAAAATAAGGAGAGACATGGTATTAATATTATAACTTCATCCATGGAGAATCCCTACTAAAAATTCTGAGATGCTTTGTACTACATCCCAAATTAATAAACATGATAAAACTGATCCTCACAAACACCAAGTCAAAATCAAAATTCAGAGTTGAACTCTCAGAACCATTTGAGATCAAAACAGTCTGCACCAAGGCTATGGACTCTCACAGCTACAGTTTAACTGTATTCTGAAAACGGTAATCAGGGATTGGCTCAAAAAATTCCCCCCAAAATAAAATAGGCCAAAAAATCAAAACAAACTAACTTGGTTTCACTGACAACTTGGCACTGGTAGCAAACAACATTGACAAACCTAAAACACAGATATTAGAACTTTAAAACATTGCAAATAAAATTGGTCTCAACATATCATTCAGGCAGCACTGCTGTCTGGCACCATGTAGAGTTAAATGTTAGTTTTTTCTTCTTTTCAACATAATTTGTTTGTATTTTATTAAACATGTGTTTTTATTCATTAATTGTTAATGCATAACACACAACCATACAATATGGCCTAGTCTCCAAGCTTGTTGGATTCAATCTTATTAAAGATGTGTTAAATTATGGCAGGCAGTATGTTGAGACACAGCTCCTGACGATTCACTTGGCTTTGTACTGCACAAGGCTCCTAACGATTCACTCAGCTCTATCTACAGTATATTAATCGACTCAGCACTAGAATCTGCCAATCTCTCTTGTCTCGTCTAGTCTTGTCTCGAGCTATTATTTGAAGACACATTGTTGAGTCAAAATTTACACATCATACAGTAGACATGTACATACATTAAATTATATATATTTTTCAGCAATGTAATACAAATTATATTAAATCATGAACATGTAAATATACAATTTTTAATTTGAATCAGTATTTGTTTTATTTACAGTCCACTTAACATAAGCAAAACAATATCATTCAGAAAGAGAGTAATTATGCTCCAAAAAACAACAATTAAAAGACGTAAACATAAACGATAATAAAATTAAAATAGTAACCCAATTTAAATACCTCTGAGAAATAACAACAAACAACCTAAATGAAAAAAACCTCAATCCAAACAAGAACAAACAAACTAGCTAAAGCACAAAAATTAACATGGTACACCTACAGTAAAAAAGTCTATCCAGAAACGCAAAAATAAGACACTTTAAAGCAGTTATAAAACTGGAAGTCACATATACAGCAGAATTACTCTTCCACCTGAATGAACAATCAAATACCAACAGACTCCAGAAAATCGAAAGAAGAATTGGAAGAACCTGCATTAACAAAAAGTACAAGAAAGGATTAGAACCCATCAATGAAACCATGCGTAAGAGGAGACTAGGTTTCTTTGAACACATCATGAGGATGCATGATTTGAAATTTCTGAAACAGCTGGTACAGTAAAATCTAGACTGAAAAAATATCAACGAAGGATGCAGATGGCTCAGAGAAATAAGAGAGGATCTTAAGGAAATTGGCTTTACACCAGAAGACACCACAGACAGGATAAAATTTAACAAAAAAATGAAGGATAAAAACACTTGCTTCATACTCACAAGAAAAAACCCACAACAAAAACATTTTCAACAGCAGAAAGGACACAGAAATTGGAACATATGGAAAAGTACTGGGAGGATCACCACGCCCTAACAGTCGCATTGAAGAGACTTGAATAATGGACTGACTGAAGTAATCCTATGCGGTTATAAAAGATGAAAAAAAAAATTAGTCATTTCCACACATTATTTCATAAATTAAACAATCACTAATTATTCAGTTATTAACATTAATTCTTTATAAAACTGAAAGTTGTACAAAAAAAATCTTTGAGTAATTTTATGAACTAGTTTAATTTCTGTAAATGCATATTTAATGGGAAATCAATCCATCATATACAAAAATAAACATAGATGTGTTAATTATAAATCTCTTCCACTTAACACTCAGAAAATTAGTTAAAATGTTATTATATTTACTCTTACCTAAGGTAGTCTCTTCTGCATAAGATTAAATTTGCTTTTGTATAAAGTGTTGATCCGACCTCTCCCAGCCTACAGTCACAACAGCCACATTTCAAACAATCTTCATGCCAGAACATATCCATTGCTTTTAATAGGTACCTGTAAACAAATAAATAAATATTTTCAATATATTTCTCTTCAGATATTATTTTATAAGGTGTAATATTAACATTACATTATGGCTATTACAACACATTTCATGTTTGTGACTGTAACGGATATCTCAGGTGAAGACCAAAACGGAACAAACATGATGAAGAATATAGTAAGTTAAAATTTCTTCCAAATAACTGTAAATGGATCTAATCTTGCTATCAGATCATTAATTTCCTTGTTAATATCTTTAAACACATATGTTGATATCAAATGTATTATTTCTTCACGTATCAGATAAATTCAGATTTAATTAAAATCATAGAAACCATATTACTTGATATTTTATTCAAAATTACTGTTGACAGTGCAACTGAAACATTTAACAGTAATTTACTACAGTAATGTAGTAAACAAGACTGAACATTCTGTTTTCTTTACTGCATTTCTTCCAGTGAGAGATTTTGGCTGAAGCATTTATAATATATCTGGTTACTTCTATGTGCCACATGATTCTATTAGCGACTTGGGTACTCCATTTAGAAGTTTGATCTTGCTCTCTGATGACCTTTTCATTTTTGGAGGAAAAACAATTTTTGGTGCATCTACTGTTTAAATTATTTGATGCAAAATTATTAATCAGTAATTTGCTGCTTCTATCCTGGATAAAAATGCTCTGATCTCCAGAAGGGTTGAAGGTGAAATGAGCACCCACTGTCTATTAGGGGGCTTGAAGTGATTCTTTATAGCTTACATTTTTTAATAAATTTATTTGTTTGGAGCTGTGATTATTCCATCTGTAGGTATACTTTCTTACCATCCACCTTTTTTCGTAATCCTTGATCTTACTCCTCTATTTAAGGTTTGGTAAGTTTAGATCAAACTCGTTCATCTTTAGGATGTGTGAACCTGTAGTGTATTCTTGGTTCTGGTGGGAATGACTATAACTATGATCCACATATCCATGAATTCAGTTTTTGTTTGATGATTCCACAATGAGCTTACTGGCTGAAGTGTCTTCAAATAAAACTGGGGTGCCCTCAGACAAAATCCTAATTTTCATCAAATGCAACACAATGTCACTGCTTTCCAAGATATGTGACTTCTCTTGAGTTTTTGGTTTTTAGGTTTCAGTAGGTATTTAGTTTTAAGTAATCAGAGAACTGTGGTAATTGTAGCAGACTAACTTGCACAATAATATTTATATTAATGTAGATATGAGCAGTTTGTTAATTAATGATACGTATATTAATTATATGAGAATATAAATAGTATATTTTGAGGTGATTCAAAATTGCACAGCAATACTTTAAGAGCTGATCTGGGATATATAATATGAGCAAAAAGGTTCCTATGAACATTTATTTGGATACCCTTATTTCAAGTTATGGCTAGTAAATATTTTACCTTAAATTCTACTCCAAAGGTAAAATGAAACCAATATGAATCTCTTGAGAAGAAATTAGGGTCAAATGTGGTGGTTTTGTATGTTTTTTGAGCTAAAAAATTGAATAAATGGTTTAGAACTGTAATAGTAGTTCCCAAGACATTCATTCCAAAAAAATTGTGTCAAAATAATGCTTTTTAGGTTTTCTGCAAATTAACTTTGTTAAACTGCTAATAAACATATAAAAATTGTAATGATATCTCTTAAGGTTTTTATTTTGAAAAAAATTACATAAATTAAATCAATAGAAAAACAAATACGAACAGAAATTTAACTTTAACTGAAAACAGATCAAAACATGGAAGAAATAAGTTACAATTTCAAACACAACAAACAGGCATCAATATATCTGTGTAAAATATGTGATTTATTATCATGCTGAATTTGAAATAATTTATTAAAACTTAGCACATGTCAGTGTTAACATGTGAAGGTGTAATAGAAGTATCTCTAAAAAAAAATTAAAGAAATTACTATTCTTATTCAGAAACAGATGTAAATTGTGGATATAAATATTTTTACCATTAATTTGTAAATTTAAATACGTGTTTCTATATGATAAAAAAATGTAGAAAAACTAGATATCTTATAAAATATAAAATTAGACTCAAATTAAAGAAACTCTTTTTACAAGATTAATTATTGGCTTTAATTTTGGAGCTAATTATTGGCTCCTTCTTCACTGGAGTATCTAGTAGTACAATAACCCACAGATAAAAGGAATACAGGGACTGTACACAACAGAATCAAATATTCCAAATCATCTGATAGAAATAGGACACACATACAAAGATATTAAATTTCTTCAAGAGAATTTTAAGTATATAATTAAAGAAGTATTCAAATAATTTTCTGATTAAATAGCCTTTATTTTTTTCAAATTTAGTACATACATTTTATACAATGAAATTTTTTGAAATTTGTTTATGTTTATGTAATTTGTTTATGCTTGAAATTTGTTTTCATTGTTTATGTATGTTATGTTTATGTAACTTGCATGTTATGGTTAAATCTTTATTTACTTATCCTGTTTTTATGAAATAATTTAAAATCATATATCATGTTGCCTTCAAAAACAAACAAAATGCAGATCATACAGCAAACTAACAAAACATTTAATAGCAACCACAGGAAATCAGAACATAAATTACACTGTAGTAATTATAACAGATATTGCATTGGACGTACTAAGTGGATATTCATCCACTGACACAAGTAACACAAGCAAGCAGAACGCAAACAGAATAAATTTCTCCAAATCACCTCATAGACACAGTACATACAATGACATTAACCATAACATGCACACTTTACACATATCAAATAAAAAACCAAAATCTCATTGCACTTAATGATTTTTACAAGCACACAAAATTTGACAAAAAAATCATATATTAAAGGAACAATTACAATATACATGGATTATATTATTTGATCACATAATTGAAAGAGTTTCCTAAATTTTAAAGACAGGTGCTATCAACAACAATGTTAACAGACATGCTCCACATGCATGTGCTAACATGCTCCATTAAGGAAGAAGCCAATAATTAGTTTCAAAACATCTTTGAAAGAAAAAGTTATGTTAATTTGAAGAAAGGTATCAAATATTCTATCATTTAAAAGTCTTCAGACTGTTAAAGTTTAATTCAAAACGTGATACCAAAATTGTGTCCTAATGTTCAGTGAATTTACTTCATGAATTATTACCAATATTGTTATTATTAAAAGAAATTATTTTTTTTTTGCCCACTACCACCATTTACATTTCTCCCACTACCACCCCACTCGGTTGCCTTAAAGCATAAGACCGAATGTCTGTGCCACAAATGGCAACTGAGCCCTGAACAGTTTAGTGACCAGTATCCTAACACAGCTCCTACAGCTTACCTAACAGTATGAGCGGACTAAGTGCCGTACCATACACCACCGGCTTACGTGTCCCAACTGCTCACATGTCATATACTTGCTAAAATTGGTAGGCGCACCCCGTCAGCTACTAAAAATATATATGACATCCATAATAACATTTATTTCGTCTCAAGGCAGCAATTTGTCTAGATCGCTGAATGCCAGCAAGTACCTGTCCACCCCTTTATAGTGCTTGGAGCCATAATAATTGGCTGATGGTCAGCCATACTAAGGGTTAGCTCCTCATGGCAATGCGGTAAGAGTCTTTCCCTTAAGCAAACTACAGATGCAGGTTGAACAAAGCAACTGCATCTAGGAACTTCCACACGGCCCGACAATGCGGCCCTCACCGCTTGTAAGTGGCCAATTTTCCCCTGCCTGGCAGCTGATGAGCTGCCAGGCAGAACCAAAACAGATATTGGTTCAAGTTAGCGAGATTGATGAGCACCTGGGCACCCGTTACCCTTAACGAGCTCGAGGAGTACAATCCCCCCAAATCCTATATAAACTTATACAAGGATCTTCCCTTAGTCGTGGTGTCCCATTCCAGCTGCCATACTACCATCGCGAGGCTCTGAAGCCTCTTCCGCAGGCGGGAGGTGGCCAACTGAACGAAATTTAGATCCGATGCATTGTGATCACCGTTCCGCTCCGGCACTGCTGGCCCGTCTCAAAACCGCATCTCAAATACCTCAGCCTCCTGGCCTCTTCGCAATTTCCACATGTCTGCTTGAACTTTCACCACTAAATAGATTGGGAGAGCCTTTCCCAATCCGGTGGTAGCCTCGTAGGAGGTTGTTTTAAAAACAACGGTGCATACAATTAAGGGTCTGCGCTGGGCCCTCCTTAAATTTTGAAGAAGTTTTCTATTCATATCCAAACTATGCGCCAAAACGGGCGCCGCGTAAGAGGTCATACTTTTGAAGACACCTCGGTACACAATGTACATTTGACGGCCTGACAACCCATAGTCTTTCTGAGCAATTCTCCTAAGTTTGTGCATCACTGAGACGGCGTCCGCCGCTATTTACCTAATGTGGTTGCTAAACAGCAAATTTTCATCTAACAAAACACCTAGGTACTAATGAACTCTAACTCGGATGATTACACAGCCATTATATTTAATATGGCGGTTACGACTGTAGGATAATTTGTCTGCACCCTTGAGAAGCATAAACTTCGTCTTGGGTACAGAAATCTTTAAATTTTTCATGTCCATCCAGTCCTCTGCGGTTGACAAGGCCGCCTGCGTCTGGTCTTCTAGTTGTGGTCGAGGATTATCACGAACTAAAAGGAGACAGTCATCGGCGAAAGACTGGGTCGTGACCCCTTCTGGAAATGTCTATCCGAGAAATCCGTCGAATATCAGGTTCCACAGCAGGGGACCGAGAACGAAACCCTGCGGGCTTCACCTGGCAACGGATTTTTCCACAACTAGGTGCGCATCCTTAAACAGAGCCGTACGGTTGGTCAAATAGTCACGTACCACGGCCTGTAGAGCTAAGGGTACATTGCGGCGTTCCGACTTATAGAGGACAGAACTTCTGCACAAGGAAGAAAATGCTGCCTCTATATCTATAAAAATTGCCAAAACATATATACAGTCGGCGCTTTCCACCTCGACAAGAGCATTTTAAGATGCAATCCTCGGTGCCAACCATTTTCGTAAAGCCATACTGACCTCGATTTAGAAAACAGTTCAACTCAATGCTTTCCCAGAGCCGTTCTAAGAGCCTTTCAAGCAACTTGCTGATCGCCGGCAAGAGGCTGATGGGTCGATAACTGCCGACCTCACTAGGATCCTTTCCTGGTTTTAAGAGCACTCTCACCGAAGCCACTTTCCAAAAAGTCGGGAAGCAGCCCCAGCTTAGGAACCCCGAGAACAGCCTGCCAAGCGGCTCTCTTATGACAGGCAGCAGATCGAATAATATATCCGGGTCAAGTTGGTCAATACCCGGTGCCTTTTTCAGTGCCATTCCAGAAACTACTCGGTCTATATCAACGGGATCCACAGCTCGTACGTCAGCGAAGGGCATAGCTCCCGCCCTAACGCCGACCTCTGCTTCACCATCCGGAGCATCTGGAAACAGAGTATTCAGGAACGCCTGGTAAGTCGCCACAGGTAAAGAAAATTTATCAATGTTTTAATAGTACCTAAAGAAAATAACTAATTCTAATGATAGGGGGCCAGAATTTGACTACTACCTCATTGGTAGTTAGCATTTAGCTATTACAGTAAAACACATTAAGAATGCAAAAGAAAATCATCTTTAGAGTAATATAGCAAGAGATGAACTGCATTAAATCTACAAGGTTAAAAATAACTGGTTTCATCTCTTTAAAATCCTTAGACCAACACATACGGGCCTTTTATAGATGAAGCCAACAAAATTTCCTCCAACTGGAAGTGTCCTTACTTTTTATTAAAGTTCAACAATGATTAAATGAAATTATTACTCAAAAAGAAAAGAATTAAGACTACAATCAAAATTCTTTTGAAGTATTTTTTAAATGATGGAAGACAATAGAGTTGACCATTACAATTGTTTGTAATTAAAGTAATTTGTAAAAGAGTAATAAGTTTGCCAATATCTATAGATAAACACAGACTTATAAAATACACTGAATCAATAACAATAAAAGGAAGCTGAATTGATTACTTCACAGTGAATATAATAATCAATTCCAGTCAATCTAGAGTCAAGGTCAACAAGTTTTCCTGATTTTGCATTTCATTGTTTTATTACATCAACACATTGAGACAAAATGAAAAAATTATGGATAATAAAGTACTAACTGTCAAAGTATTTTTATCATTTATTTGTAATTTAAAATAAATAGTATTGCAAAGTATATTACTGCAATAATTAACCGTCATAATAGTTCTAACCGGGTAACCGGGCCCGACTATGTCGTTCCCGGGTCCCCCCCCCCCCCCGAACTGGGTCTCGGTCTTTATAGTACCTTACTCAAACCGTCGAGAGGGGTAACCAGGCCCGACTATGTTGTCCCCGGGTCCCACCCGACGGCCAGGTCTCGGTCTTGTTTTTTCCCCTTCTAATCTCCCCCGGAGTCCCCAGCCGTTCATTGGAACCGACACACCTGAGCATGCCGGACCTCGCGGCTGGGGCTTTCTGACCGTCCCTAAATTAATAACCCTTTTTTCTTGCTTCTACGTTTTTAATGCATAAAACTGTCACCGCGAACTCCTCAACGAGCCTCCAGTTGTCTGCAGTTGCAAGCATATATTCGACCAGGTGTTCTGGATCAGAGCCTGTTATGCCAGCCTGTGACCGTTGCTCAACCCACTCGGCACAGTAAAATAGCGTGTGTTCAGCTGTATCATCAAAATCGCAGTACATGCAACGGGGAGATTCCTGCATCGGCCTATTCGATGTAAGTATGCCTAGAAGTTTCATGCGCTGTGAATAACTGCGTAAGATGATGGTTAATCTCCTCGTGCCGTCTGTCACACCACGCGTTTAAATCTGATACCAATCTTCTAATCCACATAGAGCTAACCCCTACTCGCTATCTTTCGTTCAGTCGTTAAAAGTTATCAATCTAGCCTTGGATCTAGTACTGCCTTCATAGACGTTCATCTGTTCCCGTACTAATAAGTCAATGGGAGGGACGGCCGCCAGCACACCTGCCGTTTGGTAGGAGACGGTTCTGTATGCCGAGATGACTCCCAGCAGCGACAGTCGGTGAACCCGTCTCAATCTGGCCAAATTCCTTTATATATTAACAGCATATATAACAATATATTGGATTTACAGAACTCTATTGCCAATAAATATCTTCCAAATAGATGGTTGTTCATGAGTCCAGTAAAGTGCGACCATAGAATCAGCATACAAGTGTATTTCGTTAAAATGTATCTTTAATGAATTATTTACCTTTATTAATATTTGACTAAGTAACAAACAGCCACATAGTTTGAGTCTTGGTAACGTTATTTGTTTTAGAGGGCCCAGTTTTGATTTTGAACACAGTAAATTGTATTGTCAACAAATAATGCTTGTATATAAATACAGTAACTGTAACCCTTCTGTGAGGCATCAGAAAAAACCATGTAATTGAATTGACTTAACCTTAATATTATTATTAGGATTTATAGATCTATTTATTTTTAAACATTCAAGTAAATACAACTGATGGTAAAGAGCCAGCCATTGAGATAGTATTATTTTAGGTAATGTTTCAACCCAATCAATTTTAATTTGCCATAATGACTGCGTAAACATTTATGAGAAAATACGATAGGGCCAATGAGTTCTAGTGGATCGAATATATTAGCTATGATGGAGACGATATTTCTTTTTGTATAGATGTTAGAATTATTGGAGCGAGTGACTTGATAAAGTAATATGTCTGAAGTATTATTCCAAAAAATTCCTAAAGTTGGTTTGTATTGTTCTTCATTGAACGGAAAAGAATAATTATGATCAAGGGAAGCACTGATGGAGTTGTTTGAAAACCAAGTATATAACGAAAAACCATATTGTTGTAACAATTTAGTAATGTCAGCTTTCAGTTGATTAACTTCATCTAAGTTATTTGAATCTATAATAATGTCATCAACATAGAAGTCATTTTGAATAGCATTAAAAGATCGTGGATAATTAATTTCATTTTCCTTTGCTATTTGTATAAGACATCGTGTGGCTAGGTATGGTGTCCAAGCAGTTCCGTAAGTTACCGTACGTAGTACATAGTGTTTTATTTCCTGATCTGGAGTATCACACCACAGTATACGTTGTAAGTTTGAATCACTAGGTTTGACTAAAACTTGTCAATACATTTTTTTTTATGTCTGATGTAATGACATAATTATGTGTTCTAAATCTAATCATTATAGAAAATATATCTTGTTGCACTACTGGAGGACTAGTAAAATGTCATTAAGTGATAGGCCATTGGAAGTTTCAGCCGAACCATCAAAAACCACTTGAAGTTTAGTAGTTAAACTAGATGGTTTAAATACTGGATGGTGGGGTAAGTAGCACACATTAGCTGGTTTAATTAGCAAGTCATCAGAGTTAAGTGATGACATGTGTGTGTGTAAGTATTCTTGGATTAAGGTAATCTCTTTTGAGCTTAGAATCATTATTTAACCTCTTTTCTAAATACAAAAATCTATTCCTAGTAGTAACAAAGGAATCACCTAATTGGATGTTATCATATTTTTGTGGTAATGAAACTACAATGTACCTTGATCATTTCATGTCAAACTAAATTAAAAATGTTTTTGCATAAGGAATTGTTATTAAGTGAAATATCAGTATTGATTTCTTTGATCTCCTAGAATTTGTTGATTATATTAGAGAGTTCTGTACAATTGTTACAAGAGAAATGATGTACTATGCACATCTACAAGAGTATTGTTTTCTAAAGCAAATGTTATAAGCAATGGAAGAATGACATTTATTAACAAAACGGCCGTTACACAAACAATTAAAAAAATAATTATTATGTTTTAAAAGGTTATTTCTATCATCAATAATAGATTTAAAATATCTTCACAATATGGTAAGTTATGATTTGAATTACCCAATAGACATTGTTGTAAATTAAATTTTGAATAACCATTAAAATTATTTCCCTTAAAAGTTTTAGTATTTGAAGTAGGTTGTTTAGTGATTGATTTGGATGCATTGTTTTAATGCTGTCTCCTGGTGTTGTTTTCCATGTTTAGAAAGTGTTATAATCAAATTTTGAAACTAAAAATTGAATCACTATAAATTCAAATGTATAAATTGGTATTTGCAATACCTCAAGAGCATTTACATGGGATGATACTTCCTTTGTTCAAAGATTCTTCCTTTAAAGATTTAAATTTAAGATGGGATCAGCATTATGTTAAGCAATTAAATATTTATTATTAAATCTCCTTTTCAATAGTTCTAATGTAATTACATAATTTTCGTTTGTGACTGGAAAATTCTTAACAGCTGGCGCTTCATCCCTCAAGGAAGAATGAAGATAGTGCAATTTTTGTAAATCTGTTAAGTCATTTCTATTATATATTAGATCATTAAATATATGATAGCAATGTTGCCAATCAAAGACATTAATTAAATATTGGGAAGTTAATTGGCTGTAGTTGGATTTGGTTAATCTTTAAATTTAAATTAAGTTCTTAATTCACTGTTTTTTGACTATTTTCTATCAAACATTGCAGCCTACATTCAATGGTGGTTAAATCATCTTCAACTTGAATGTGGTCTGATGAGAGATCATCATCAAATTCAGTCTTAAGGTGTGATTGTATAATATTATATTTTCCATGTAAATCATGAAGATTTCTCAACTTGATTTCTACAACAAAAACATCATCCATTGGTACATCAAACTTATCAGCAAATGTACAGATTCTTGTAATGGCAGACTTTATAGTCTTTTTTTGCTTTAACAATTTTTCCTTATCCATAATGGATTAAAACTAATAGGTAATATAAATCCTTAATATTAAAAATTAAATAATATTATGATATTGATAAATGAATATTATAAATATTATATATAAGTATTATAAGTAACATTAATTATGTTACTTATAATACCTACTATATTATAAGTTGTTTATAAGTTTATAAGTTATAATATAAAAAGCTTATAATAATATATATTATAAGCTTTGAATAATATGACCAAGTTTTATAATTTGAAGTTAAAGAATATCACAATAAACTTTTCACATATCCATTGGCTGAAGGGCCAAAAAATAAACAATGTAGATTCACATAACAGAATTTCTTTACATTATTTTTCACCATAGCACTAATTCATGAATATTAATTAAATACACAAGTAGCCATATTCTGAGTATATTCTTTATTAATCATTACGTTTAAGTGTTATTGTGAGTGTGATGTGTGTTGTTTGATATATAAAGAATTACTAATTTATAATATCGCATATTAACTTAGTTTACAAACAGCAGCTGGCCTCCATGGTGTGAGTGGTAGCATCTCAGCCTTTCATCTGGAGGTACCGAGTTCAAATCCTGCTCAGACATGGCATTTTCACACGCTACAAAAATTGTCATTCATCTCATCCTCTTAAAAAATACCTATTGGTGGTCCTGGAGATACAAGCTGGTAACCATGGCAGTAACAGAATAACAAATTTGTTTACATTCATAGAAAGAAATAGCAAACATCTTGATATTACAAATAAAAAGGAAATGAAGCCATATGGGACTGACCAATCTTGTTCATTTGTTGTTCATGCCTAATTTATACTAATAGTATTACTTGTTAAAAAAAACGAAGTATCTTTATGTGGGGCAAAAATCAAGCAAGCATTACTATTAACAAACTTTACATTTTAAAGTAAATGTTTTTTCTTGTTAACTTCTCAGACTTCCTTGTTTCATTCAGTTGAAGATTACTGTATTTAATTAACTGATTTTAATAGATAAGAAAAACTCACTATTAGGAAGCACCCTCCATTGCTATTGTCTCCTTTTTAAACACATTTGTAAAAGTAGTGATTCTCACCATGTAAATCACAAATTGCTGACCATGAATTAGCTTAAATTGTCAGATATTTGGCTGAACTATAAAATTAAAATTGCTTTTAATACATTATAAGACTAGTTTTAATAGATGAAAATGGCACATAGAATGTTCTGAATAGCTAGAAATATTGTACACACATAAATTATGTAAACCCTTTTTTGCAATAAATATTTTTAGTATATTCTATAATTACTTGTCAGAATTTAGAATATGTTAACACAGTTGTGCAGAATAGTGTTGACCTTGCGTAATAGTAGTGTGAAGGGGATAGTGTACTGCAGCAGAACAATGGACTGGTAAGTTGCAAGAAACCAGTTGTTAGTCCAGCAATCTATCTCTAACCAGCATTTCAAATGGGTTTTCTAAACTTTTAAGAGAAATATTTTAAACTATTACCTTTGTTGATTGATGTACAATTAAAAATTAATAACATAAGAGCTCTCCATGTCAAATTATTAAAGCCATCAATAACAAACAGGAGGAACATGCTACTTACACAACTTTCTGTGTGGTATATCTTTTTAGTGCAGCAGAAGCTTTATCCTACCCTACTGAATGGCATTTTTATGAGTGACTGTGTGTGCACCCCCTTAACTTAGCGCCAGAATGTACCGATCACTAGCAGAAAATCTGGATTCGTTAGTACATGTCGTATGGTGGTCAGGTATATGGTATACTTAATATATTATTATATATCGATATACCTCACATATATATATATATATATATATATATATATATATATATATATATATATACATATCGAAATTTTGGGAAAATTTAGTACTTTTTAACGGGATCCGAATTTTTGGAGGAAAATCGAAAATATTTCGAAAACGGTCTGTCCTAGAGCTCTGAAATATTTTCTTGACCCTCCACACGCGACTCCATCCGCTTCCAGTGGTATCCGTCGGATGATAATATTTTCAAGTGTCCCCGGGGCGCCGTTCGAAAATTGGAGAGCGGGTGCGATGGTGTGCCACCGTAATATCTCGGCAATCGCTCGTCCGATTTTACGATTCAAACGGCGTATGTTTCAGCAGGTCTTACTAGCGCTAATTCTTTAACGCATCGAGTACACTCTTGATCGACCGGATCTTGGTCATCCGGAAATTAAATAGTTTAGACTTATGTTTTGATTGCACTCACCCACCGTAAGACGTACCGATCCGATCTTTCGCTAAATACACTCACTGTGCGCTAGCGCAGCTGTAAAGTATAAACTTATGAAGACTAAAAAGTAGAAAATAAAAAATATATAAAAATACTTTTTAAAAACCATTCTTATATTAAATGCACTAAAAAATAGAATATAAAAATTTTGAAACACCACTCTTAAATTAAACGCAGTAAAATGTAAAAAATAATTTTATGACGGTATCTCAGAATGAATTTCACAAGCTTTGATGGTGATATGTAAGATTATGTGAGAGTCACAGCTTCAAATTAAAAATTTGATGTTTTTGCCAATTTTTTTCTTATGTGTCATGAATGGCTTAAGGATTGGGATGCAAACACGCATATGAAAAAATTGGCAAAAACATCAAATTTTCAATTTGAAGATATGACTTTCACATAATCTTGCATATCATCATCAAAGCTTGTTGTCAAATCCATTTTATGAGACACATCCATTTTATCTTCATATATCCATTATTTTCTTTATTATTATCTTCATTATATCCATTTTATTTTCAATTTGAAGATATGACTTTCACATAATCTTGCATATCATCATCAAAGCTTGTTGTCAAATCCATTATGAGATACCGTGCTAAAATTATTTTTTACCTTTTAGTGCGTTTAATTAAAGAGTTTTAAAAATGTGTGATGTTTTAAAATTTTTTTTACATATTTTTTATTTATTTATGTGTATGTTTTTTTGTTGTGTTCATAAAATAATAACTATAACCAAAAAGTAGTCACCGGAATGCACCGATCATTAGCGGAAAATCCCGATCCATTAGTATCAATTTATAGAGTTAAATTTCTAATTTAACTTTCGTTATATCAACTGTCGTCATTCAAAAAAATATTTTTACACCAGATGTAATCAATTTTGGACACCTATGATTCCATTCCGAGACACCGCCCGCCTGGACAATCCTCCCATAGGGCCTAGCTGCGGAGGCGTGCCTTAGGCACGCCCTGCAGCTAGTACAACAAATTATGAAATCAAAAATAATCAGAATTAGTCATAATAATAGTTTCCTGCAAATTAATCAATCTATAATCAATAAGGAGCAAGTCTCCTAAGTCACTTTAGCAGACAGATTACATATTTAATTTTTAACTTTACAATAATTAATCAAACCTTTCAGCTATAGGTTTTCCACATCCTGCACATTCTTGAGAACATCCTTTTGACTCTGTTTTCACACCTGCAAAAAGCAAAAATTACATTTGAATTAGATTAACAGCAAAAAGTGGTTGATGTTTAGGAATTTTTGTAATTAAGTAAAATTTTTAGAAACAATTTGTTGTAGTTAAATAACATTATTAGTAAATAGATGTTTTGGAAACTTTAGGTAAACAAATATGTTTGAAAATCTTGTAAATGGTGTGTGTGTGTCTGTGTGTTTGCACGCGCGCATATATATATATATATATATATATATATATATATATATATATATATATATATATATATGTATATATACTTGTTTACTTCATGTAAAACACTAAAGTTTTCAGTGGTTGTCATGTGTAGTTCACAGGAGATAAGGAAGAAAAATAATTTAATTGAAAGAACTGCTTATTAAGTGCAAATTCACTAATTTTTCAAAACATGTCCCCATGTTGAAGGACTATTGTTGATTTCTGTTGATGTGGAATAATTCTTTTCTCATTATCAAGTTATAATCCGTAACAATTGACATGATTTGTTAACAAAACTTGTAAATGGGGGTTGCTATACACATTGCAATTCCAAAAAATTCTCAACAATTGAAGAGGAATTATTAATGAGTGTATTACTGCATTTATCTACATTTGGAAATCAAGGGTAGTTTCAAAATAGTTAAATAAGACTATTTTGACTTTGGCAAATATTTTTTCATAAAAAAATTAATATTTTCTTTTTTTCATCTAAAAATTTGTTTAATTATTAATAAATAACAGGAAATAATAAACTAAATATAAAATATACTTCAATATTTTTATGAAAAACTATTAATTTTTATACTACCATTATGATTATTATTACTCTTTTTTTCCGAAATAATGTTACATGGTAAATAACACAGAAAATCAATCCATTTGATTTAAGTTGCTAGGTAATCAGTATTTGTGTTTAATATAGCTGGAAGTGACAAAGAAGCAATTTCACAGGATGGTGAACTGAATAACAGCCTCTTATAATCTTCAATAAACAATTTAATAAAACGTATGCATTCATGAATAATACTACGTAATTACTCCATTCCATTAGTAAAAAAAGATTAATTTCCTTACTGAAATTATTATTTCCAACAATAAGTTATAATTAAAACTATTAATAATGTATAAAACATAATCTACCAACAAAGTGAAAGAATTTTTCTATAAATGTGTATTTCAAAAGTTTATTTTCAAGTTTTAAGAGGTTTCTTTCGTAAAAATAAGTTTGTACTGTACAGTTATAAATAGCAGATATGAAAACTACTCAGTATTATATAACAAAATAATATTTAAATGAATCAACTAAAAATTTTCTAATAAAAATAAATGTCTTTAGATCTACAGAAAATTCTAGACTTTGCATGCTACTAAATAATTGACAAATTCCTTTTAGAACTAACAAAAATAAATTTAATGCAAATTATTGTGATTATTGGTTTTATGGTTTTAGGTTTTTGGACTGGGTACTGAAATGTGATGCTTGCCTATGATAATTTTAGAATCTCAGTGAGCTGGTGCAGATGTATAGGTAGGCTGTTAAAACATTGATCTTAACTGTATAAAAATAAGCTTGTAATAAGCTGAGAAATCTACAGACTGAAAGAAAAGAAAGGATGCCGAAGCAGTGTTGGACTCACTAACAGGTTTCGAAAGCTGTTACAGAAAATGCATATGTATTCCTGCGCACTACTGACTTAACCTCCACCCCTGGCAACCCCATCTCCTGAGAAACCGCTAATAAAGCATTACTTCAGGAGGGGGGTAAATACAGATTCAGTCTCCACTAGCAAACATCATCCATACCAAACCACTACAAGCACACACTGTACACTACAAATACCTAAAGAGAAAAACATTCAGAAAAATAGAACACCTAACAGGTATTAAGACGTACCACACACATTTATACACTCATACAGTCAAGCCAACACAAGACAAGTGCACCACAATTAACAAGACATAGTTTATCCACCAAAGTACAGTCAAAAGTTAATTAAATTTCCACAATCTCACCCGGTGTATACAAAACACACACACACACACACACACACACACACACACGCACACACACACGCACACACACACACACACACACACACACCTCAACTAGTTACCACATCATTTACCCATGCGACTTTCAGCCATATTCATTAAAAACGTGAGCAATGCCCTCAGACACTGGGAGTGGAGTGTCCATGGGCTCACCACACCAAAGCGGTCACCCTCATGTTTGAGAGGGCCCCCAAGGCACTCAGCCGCAGACCTGTCCAACCCGGCTCCCTCTGATGTTTCATTCCCTTGCAGGCCACGCCAATGCTTGTTGTCTCCTATGAGTTTTTTCTGTTTTACTGAGTTCTTCTAAAAAAAAAATAGGGAGTCTGAAATTACCGGGTATCAATGGGCTGAGACCCAAACAAACTGGAAGTGATGTAAAAACCAATACTTGAAGTGTATTCGTGCATGTGTTTTTGAGGAAAACTTGTATTTATAACCTTAAGAATGAAATTTAGAGACTAGTTTGTCAAAAACATATCTGAGTCAATGAAGTATTCACTAAAAATTTAAGGATCATGATGACCAAGAAGTCATAACCAAGTAGCTACAGACAACCTCACATGAGAAAAAAAAACAATTCCTGAAAATAGCTGAACCATTCAACATTATCTGATAGGAAATAAGTGAATTCATCCTGATACTTTTCATACTAAGCTATGTCCTAAGGCATAATTAGTGCATATTATTTCATAATTTATGTTGTATGACAGTGTCCAGATACCATACATGTTTTCATTTGAAAACAATGACAGGCAGTAAACATCTCTATTTTAAGTTTTCATTTATTTTTTAAAACAATATTTGTATTCTATTATGTTCTAAAAATACATTTTAAGGAGAAAGTAAATAAAAATTAATTTTTACAAATAACTATGCTTAATGTCTTAGTACATCTACCTCATCTCTATAAAGTACTTTGCAAATCATACTATCATATTGCTTTCAAAACAACAAATAAAATACACAAAAATTCCTTTGGACACGTCAGAAGGCGGAAGTAGATTTCACCGGTGCTAAGTAGAGATAAAAAAGATTTATGTCTTAAAGTTAAAAAAAAATACAAATTATTTCAATATGACAATGGTTACATGTGAAAAAAGTTTCACATGTAATTTCATATGTCATTTCATTAATTAAGAAATCTTTTTAAAAAATATTTCATAATTCTGAGAATAAAGGTTTCACAAGAATAAGATGCAATAAAAACATAAAAGATATCTCACACAATCATGATACATGTGCACTTATGTCAATACATGTATGTGTGTATGAACATACACCAAATACTTTGAGAGGGTGTGAGTAATGATACAAAAATTTAATAATTCAATTGCTAAAACTGTTAAAGAATAACTGAAATTTAATTTAGAATAATATATCTGCAGTATATAGCAAAGCAAAAGAATTAGATTTCATCTATTTTTTTCTGTCCCATCAGTTAATCAAGAGCTATATTTTATAAATGGATTTGTCTGAAGCTTCCCACCAGATAGGTTTTGAAGTAATTACATTACATCTACAACAGCAGGATCATGTGAAAGTATGTATGTATGTATGTATGTGTGTGTGTGTGTGTGTGTGTGTGTGTGTGTGTGTGTGTGTGTGTGTGTGTGTGTGCGGGCGCGCGCGCGCGCGCGTGTATTGGGCAAAGGAGGGATTCAGCCCAATCTTCCTAATGGCCACTGTCCAATTGCTTTCACCCCACCTACAGGATGGCAGGGTACATCCTGAAACCTTGCAAACCTTCTTCAATTCAGTGTTCAAACAAATAACATTAGGAAAAATGGAAAATAAAGCTAACAAATTTATTACACTTTTACATTAACGTAATGAATTTTTGAATAATATATTACTATTACTTTCGTTTTTCTTACGTTTGTGCTTTTGTAAAAAAAAATAATCTACAAAATTTAACTGAATGTTTAATTAATATGATGAAATTCCTTGATCATGATACTGAAATAATAACATTTGATTGATTATGTAAAAAAATATAATTAATGATGTAAATGTAATCTAAAAAATCATAAATTACAACACTTAAATATTTTTTAATTGGAGAATAGCTAGACTCATGACAGAATTAGTAAATTATGCATTAAATATGCAACATAAATATTTATTTACATACATGGGACATATTTTTATTACATATTTAAATATCCAATAAATATAATATCATAAATATTTATACTAATGTCTTCCATGCAATGCAAATATTCAAACAAATGTCTTACTCTAAAAATAATAACCATAACTTTGTATACTGATTTGTGTTAAATAAATGTTAAGTAATATAAATAATGCAAAAATGTTTCTTTTTTATTTATTGTTATAAGTTTCACATTAGAGGTTTTTCAGATAAATTTTATGCAAGTTATATACATTTAAATCATCAAAACGTTTTATACAAATCTTTTCTTTCTTTTCAAAAGTATTTAACATATAATTTTTTACACAAAAATGCTGTTACTGTTTGCCAACGAGAAACAAAACAGAAAGCACTAATAATAAAAATTACTTTTTAGTTGTACATTTTAACATTTTTAATAACTTCTCTGTTAAAAAAATCAAAAAAATCATTCAATTCTAGGTAGTAATAAAATTACTTTCTTTCCACAACACAATCTTATATTATCAACACATTTTTTTATAAAATAACTAGATTTTATTTATTTATTTTTGTTAAATTAAGGATCCTTTAATTATTATGTGAAAGGGAAAAATGGAATAACTTTCAATACCTGTATTAAACATAACTATTAATATAATACTTTTATAATGAATCAAGTTATGTCTACATAACATGATATTACAACACAATTTTAGGAAATGAATACTGTTGCAGTACGTGTAATTTGATATACTTGAATAATACGAATACAATATTAAATTACAATAATTACTTGTTTAAAATAATACAGTAGCAGTTACATGAGCAAATAAATATTATATTCCTTTTCTTCTTTGATTAGATCAAGCTTACATATATAAATTAGTATATGAATGCAAATACATTCCAGATAAAAAAAATAGGCTACTAAACCTCCAGAAAATTTCTTCAACAATTTCTCCTGTGATGTACAATACTTTTCTGATAATCAAAAATACTAATATAAAGGTTGTCAAAGATTATTGTTCCATAAAATCTATAATCAGTGAGATGTTAAATAATTTCTTTGGCAAATAAAACTTGTCAAACTAAGGACTGGCAGAAGAATATTATTCAAAAACATGTGATATCAACTACTCATTAAAAAAAAAAAAAAAAAAATCATTTCTGTTTCTTAAGCTGGAAATTTGCTCAGCAAGAAGTTTCTGCTTGTTAAAGAAACATTTTTTATAGCATAACAGAAATTTTAATTTTTAGATATAAAAATCATGAATGACTCATTTTTAAATTAATGTAATTTGTTATTTCAAAATCCTATCAGAAATAATTATCAACTCAACCTTAAGAAAAAAGAAATCATTGCAAATCCCATGTTACTTAAAACTTTTCATCATCAATATAAGTGACATAAGAAGTATTACTTGTTGACAAAATAGTTTCAATTTTTCAAAATACAGTTTGTTTTTTCAGGATTTAGAAAAATAATTGTCAATGATATAAATAAGAAATACATTTAGTCAAATTGTATCATTAAAAAATTACTGTCATAAAGTCAATAATATGATAAAATCTTAGTTTTTACTTAATTTTAAAAAGTAACATATGATTATAAAAATTTTATTGCTTAAAATATAATAAGTAGAGTGGCAGCAGTTGAAAAAAAAATTAAACAAATTTATTATTAAAAAAAAATTAATTTTTTAAAGCTTTAATTTTTTCCTTACATATTTTTCTATAAATGAATGCTAGGTCAGAAAAAAATATTCACAAAGATGTGAATGGAACTTTGGTCAAAATTAAAAATAAAAAAATTATTTTAACAAAAATCATTGCTAGCTACCTTGGCTTTAATTTATCTCAGCTTATCTTTAAAATTTATGCTGAGTAAGAAAAAAAAATGGTAGAGCCCCAATGGCTTTACATGCTGCTGTGCAAGAATTCATTTGGCTTGATGAAGGCAATGGGAAGAGACTTCACTCAGCATTTTTCTAAGTAAACTTTTGCAGAGAATTCTTTTTATTTTGCGAATGGATATATGATTTTAAGAGAGGTTTGTGTATCATTGAAATCAAACAAGTTTTCTACAACCTGTTATGGCATCTATTCACCTAACATACATGCATTACTTACAATAAAACACTTTCATGTAAGAGTTCAAAAAGGTGTCTAAATTTTTACTAAACTACTTATTCTGATTGCATATAGAATTAAAATAAGAATTGTATGAGTAAAATCAGATGAATTTATTTAAAAATCTATTTTTAATTTTCATCCCCATATGAACTACATACATTATTATTGCAAGCAATAATAAATAGGATATAAGAATAATGGAAGTATGGGTTAAGAATAAAGAAATAGAAAAATGCTAGGAGCTTTGAATTATTTCTAATAAATATTCCATCCAAATGATCTGTGTAACTAGTAACGTAGATACTTATTAAGGATGTGCAATGTGGTTTTGCTATTGAATTATGTATTCCAAATTATTTTAGTATGTATAATCTGTTTTTATACTCAATGGGTATTGGAACGTGAATAGTGAGTTTTAATATGTAGGAAATGTGTTGGTATTATAAAATTAGCATAAAAAAGAAAGAAATGGTGAACAGCACTAAACCATTTGATTTTTCAGTCGAATGGGTGATAATTAAATAAAAAGAAGATTGTAATGCATTTATATTTATTTTTATGTTCATGTAGTTGTGATTTAAAGAGGTCAGCAAAATTAGCAGTGCATTCATTGTGTGGTATGTGTGAATGGGCGTGAGTTGTGAGTTTATATGGTACTACTTTATGAATATTGAGTAATGAACATGAAAATCCCATAGAAAAACTGAGACCATAGTTACAGTTGAGATTTTACATTTCTGAAAGTTTGTATTTTGTTTTTATGTTATGTTTAAATTGTTATAAATGTCAACCCAGTTATTTTATGTTATGAACAACTTTATAGTGTGATTTAAAAAAAAATCTAATATTATTTGTAACTGGATGAGAAAAAGGGTAAACTTTTACAATTGTAAGTAATCTATATTGTTTGAAGTGTGAAATTTAAACGTTTTACATTATTTTTCATTGTGATTATTTGATGAGAATGCATTTTATTTTTTTGTAAATTTTTAAGTCTCTAAAAAAAATAACAGCTGCAGTAAAACTACATTTTAATCTATAAGAACCAGTGCAGTAAGTGGCTTTGACTAATGGCACTTTAACTTATTTATTAACTTTCAGTTTCATGGAAACTGAAGGTTAAACTGAATACCTAAGAAATTTCAGATGTTGCAGAGTCAATAATCGGCTCGTCATTATCATTATTTTGAATAATAATGCTAACATTATTTCTTTTTTTCGTTATTATTTTGGTTGGCTTGTTATTGTTCTTTTTTTGCCTTTTCCTTTTTTTTATTGTTGTTTATATTGGATCAACTGGTTACATAAATCATCAAAATTAAGATTGATAAATGCAGTTCACAGCATGCTGTTGGTATTTTTTAGAAGCTAAAAAATATGATCATATCAGCTGATGCTATTGCTACATGTGTAAACATAATTTGCAAAATAAAATTACTTTCAGAGAATGAATAAGTTTTTGTTATAATATTAGTTTTATACCTACTAAATTTATTAGAGTAAAAATAGTTTTATTCATATTAGATAACTACAGTATTTGCATGTTGGATCTTGGGTAAGACATTTAACTACCCAGTTCTCTGAACGGGATATTGTCTATGCGAGTTGGTTGTTACCCTCCTTTTCTCATCCCTTACCTCATCCTTTATTCCTTCTTCCTTGGATGAGAGCCATGGGAATTGGGCCAGCCATTGTCCCAATTTCATCTACAGTATTATGGTGACATCTAGTATTCAAACAGGGCAGCAGTTTCTTTATTATGGTTCAGTGGTAGTGTCACTTTGTGCCTGTAGAACTGTCCAAGAACTGTAAGTTTTATATTTGGGCATTGTATAAAAAGGCAGGATAACAACTAAAATATTTATTGGATGTAAAACTAGGAGTAGGTGAAATCTGTTTCTACATTTTTTTAGACTACCCATTAATTCAGTTACAAATATGTTTAATTGTTAAAAATAAAAATATATTTATTTAATGCAATAAATAATCTTGAATCTATTATATTTGGATCTTGAGTTGGGTGAATAACAAGGAGGAACAGAAGATCCAGATCATGCACAGAACAAATTTGGAATTTGAAGTCAATTATCAATGTAAGGAAGAAGTGACAAAAAATACAACAATAACATTCATTGATTTTCAGAAATCGTATGACTCCATTGATAGAAACTCAATAAAATAGAATATTAATATCTGGAATTGCGGTTGGATAATAAAATGATAAGCATTATCAAAGATACTCTCACTGTCACAAAATCCAAAGTCAGATTTATGGGTGTATCCTCTACAGAATTTGGAATCAACACAAGAGTAAGACAGGGTGATGGTCACTCATCATTGCTTTTTAATTGTGCCCTGGAGAAAGTAATAAGGGAGTGGAGAAAATCAGACACTAAAGGGATAGAATTAGGAGTGGGCAAAAAACAAATTTATATGGATTGTCTGGCATTTGCTGACGATATTGCTTTGGTCACAGATAAAATAGAAATGCCAAAATACAATTACAAAGTTTAATTACACAAGTGAGGAAAACAGGATAACAGATTTCATATCCCAAAACAGAATTTCTTACCAAAAATAAGCAAGTGACAAACCAAATGCAAATTGATAACATCAAAATTAAGAAGGTTTCAAGTATATTGGTGAGTGGATCACAATAAACAATAATGAAAGGGAAGCACTCAAGCAAAGAGTGGATAAAATGAAGAGAGGAATGAAACTCACAAAAATATTAACAAGAAATCACTATTGCATGGAATTAAAGTGAGGCAGTAGTAACAGTAGTAACTGCTATGGTGTAGAAACATTGAAAATGTCAAATAAATTGTAACTGGTGTAACTTCAAGTGTTAGAAAAAAAAGTTGTAAGAGGCATCTTTGGACTGAAGAAGGACAAAAAAGGAGAATTTTATAAACCAAGGAAGAACAAAAAAATATGCTTGAAGACAGAAAACATATTTCACATAATGAAGAAACAATGATTGGAATTTTTTGAACATCTAACTAGATTGAATGAAAGCAGAATTCCCAGACAGCTTTATAATTTATTATCAAAATAAAATACAATTACAAAGTTTAATTACACAAGTGAGGAAAACAGGATAACAGATTTCATATCCCAAAACAGAATTTCTTAACAAAAATAAGCAAGTGACAAACCAAATGCAAATTGATAACATCAAAATTAAGAAGGTTTCAAGTATATTGGTGAGTGGATCACAATAAACAATAATGAAAGGGAAGCACTCAAGCAAAGAGTGGATAAAATGAAGAGAGGAATGAAACTCACAAAAATATTAACAAGAAATCATTATTGCATGGAATTAAAGTGAGGCAGTAGTAACAGTAGTAACTGCTATGGTGTAGAAACATTGAAAATGTCAAATAAATTGTAACTGGTGTAACTTCAAGTGTTAGAAAAAAAAGTTGTAAGAGGCATCTTTGGACTGAAGAAGGACAAAAAAGGAGAATTTTATAAACCAAGGAAGAACAAAAAAATATGCTTGAAGACAGAAAACATATTTCACATAATGAAGAAACAATGATTGGAATTTTTTGAACATCTAACTAGATTGAATGAAAGCAGAATTCCCAGACAGCTTTATAATTTATTATCAAAATAAAATACAATTACAAAGTTTAATTACACAAGTGAGGAAAACAGGATAACAGATTTCATATCCCAAAACAGAATTTCTTACCAAAAATAAGCAAGTGACAAACCAAATGCAAATTGATAACATCAAAATTAAGAAGGTTTCAAGTATATTGGTGAGTGGATCACAATAAACAATAATGAAAGGGAAGCACTCAAGCAAAGAGTGGATAAAATGAAGAGAGGAATGAAACTCACAAAAATATTAACAAGAAATCACTATTGCATGGAATTAAAGTGAGGCAGTAGTAACAGTAGTAACTGCTATGGTGTAGAAACATTGAAAATGTCAAATAAATTGTAACTGGTGTAACTTCAAGTGTTAGAAAAAAAAGTTGTAAGAGGCATCTTTGGACTGAAGAAGGACAAAAAAGGAGAATTTTATAAACCAAGGAAGAACAAAAAAATATGCTTGAAGACAGAAAACATATTTCACATAATGAAGAAACAATGATTGGAATTTTTTGAACATCTAACTAGATTGAATGAAAGCAGAATTCCCAGACAGCTTTATAATTTATTATCAAAATACGAGACGATTACAGGTTGTCTGAATAATACACAGAGGGACTTCAAACAACTAAAACTGAACAAGCAAGACGTTAAAGATATAATACTTTTCCGGGAGAAACTAAAAATATTCAGTATAACTGAGGTTTCGATGGAGGGAAAGACAAGAAAAGTACCAGAAAATATAAAAGAATTAAAAAAATTAAGATCGGAAACTCCCAAAAGGACATGGAGAGAATTTAAAGGAAGAAAGAAATGGTATTCCTAAACTGGTCAACTGTGCCCCTATAGGGCCATTCAAAAAATTGGATCTTTAGAATTTTAACAGATTTGTTAATTCTTAATACGTAAAAATATATAACAGCCTACAGATTATTATTTAAGAAACTAAATATTATTACATAATTAAATTTTTAGCTTAAAAAAATATCCAGTTTCTCATTTAAAATTATCAAATGAAACAAACATACAGTGAAATAAACCAAGTTTTTTTTAAAAATAAATTTTGTTTCTTGTATGAAAATGTTCTATTTTATTATTTCTTTAAAATCATTATCAATTTTAATCATAATCTTTGTATTTACTATAAATCAGAGTGATTTTAATGTTTGTATGTATTGGTGTCCTTAATAACTGCTGTTAACAATCTGAATGATTCTTTAGTCATTGTATTTATTTAACTTTGATAATGATTATATGGGTAAATTTAATGTGATAATTCCATTAACGGGTGAACAGAGAAGATTTAAATAAAGAGCTTGTCGTATTTTAACAGCAACATCTCTCTTGAAATATTTTGTCATCGACTAAATTATATTCCGTAAACGAGAACTAAATATTTACTGCTAGTGTGAATTTAAAAAAAAAATAGTTTTTTTTTTTTTTTAATTTGATGATAAAAATTGGATATGGTAACTACTTAATACAAATTTGTATAGTTATATTAAGTTCTTAGATATGTGAGTGACGTATTTCTTTTTGTAGCGAATGCTATGTATATACTGTAACTTACATGAAGTCAAAAAATTAGTTGCCTATATCTAAAAACCTCTAACATTTAATATTATGTGTTATATTTTCGGATTAACTTTATACTTTATATAAAACTAAGCAACAACCTATTACTTTGAAAATTTTTTTTATTATGATAACTCATTATTTCTGTTTATATCAATTAGCAAGTGATTACGCATGAATTGCAAATGGTTTAATGAACTTGTAGAATAAACTTATTTTAATAATGTGTTGCAAGTTATAGCTATATATAGCCTGTGGTACTGTATGTTGTCATTTAAAATATTTAGTTGTAAGCCACCTTTTTCAGACAAAAAAATAGATATTTGGAATTAACTCACCCAGAACAAACCTTACAAAAAAAGGATAAACCTTTTTTTAATTTTAAAATTCCCGATGATTTTCAGCAATAAATCATTGTTGACAAGAGTAAGATTCTGAAACAATTTTCGAATGTGCTTTTTTTCATTTGGAATAAGGTTTGGTATTTCATCCTTCTTTTGGCAAAACCGTTTTTATGATTTACTAGTTTATACAAAAATTTAAAGCAATACGATTGAAAGAAAATGTAATTTAAAAAACCTTCTGCAGAAGATTTCAAACAGGGATTACTTCCTCATTTCACAGGAACAATTCTTCTTTGTTTATAGGCAAATGAATGAACAAAATTCACATATGAAGAAACAATGTGCACAGAAATAAAAATATATTTATGTGTATAAAATGTAATAAAAATGTTTATTCATGTGGTACAACATTCAAGTAAAAATTTCAGCATCAAACAAATACAAATTGAAACAGTTTATGTATGAACATTTAAAAAAAAAAATTATTTTAGCTTCTTTTCCAGGAAAAAAAATTGTACTTGAGTGTTTTTACACTCGGTTCACTACTGAGTTGAAACAATGTGTATAATGCATTGTTTCACAAAAAAAGGGATATATTAATTTCTTTCTTTACATTATTTATTGTTTATATCAGCTGTTTTTATGACTGGATATGTGTAAAGCATCTGTAGTACAAGAGGCAGCAATCAGAGTTACTTTCTGAAAGTTATGATGTTTGTAACCTAGCTACTCTCTGAGATAAAGTAGTGAAGGGGTCATTTTAGATCAGAATATCATTTGCATTTTGGAGGGTGTGCATAATATGTCACTGTATAATGTACTTAATGTACATAATGTACATTAATGTATATTAATGTAGCAAACAATATTTCATTCCTTACTTTTACTAATAAGCCTGGCAAGGGACCTGTTATTCTTGAGAGTGGCTGTGTTGTTTGAGAAATAACTTGTGATTCATGTCAAATTGCTTACAATTATTAAAGTTATTACACTAAGTGTTCACAAATCATAACCAGTTACTGATTTATGAAGGAGTATATAATAGATCAATAATTTTTGTAGTATTTTTCCATTTCTAGCATACGGTTATTCTTGAAAGTTTTTTGTTTTTTAAATTAAAGTAAAAATGTTTCTAAACTAAAGTTTAGTTTAAAAATATTTCTTTAGTTTAAAAACACTTTAAAACAGTTTAAAGTCTAGTTTCTAAACTATATTTTTTAGTATATAGTTTATTATTTGATTAATTATTATGAGCAATGGCTACTATGGCAAGACTGATTGATACAACCATTCATAATGGTTTGGACTAATGTCAGTAGCAGATCAAAGGAATCTTTTCTGATTCTTATTAAATACTAATTAATCTCATTGGTATAGTTGAAAGTGACTTTTTGTTGTTGTTTATATAATGCAGAATCCCAGTTGAATTTCTAGAGCAGCTGAGAATTATATATATTTTTTTATTTCACAATAAAAAATAATGGTAAAACAAAATTTTTAAGTTTAAAAACGGAAGTAGATTTATAAAAATCCTGATTTTAGCAGATTTACAGTTTTTATTTATTAGTTTAATGGTATAGCCATTAAAATTTTTATTACATGACAGTCATAGGTATTATTGCAAGTATATGACTGCCAGTCAGTGTATTTGATCATTATTCTACAACATACAATCCATAGTTTTGAATGAGAAAGGAAATGATGAAATAAGTGATCTTATATAAGACTTAAGTGCTATTTACTCATTGTATATTAGAATATTAATAATAAACAAGCATGTTTAATATGATACCACATCATGCTTAATATCTCATGGAAGAATTAGAGAAATCAAACTAGCCTAAAACTTTGTGACGTGTAGCATTAAGAAGTAACTAATTAATATCTCTTAATGGTGACTGAACTGAATAAAAATAAAACAGATTAACAGAAATAATAAATCAAGGGATGAAGAAATCTTTTTAAAGATCTGTTTTTTAAACAGAAATAAAAACAACATAATAAATATGAATATGTTAGAACTGAATAAGCTTTACTGAAATAAAATAAGAAATATTCTTACAAAAAATAGCAATAACTAAGTAATGATATGACTAAATCTTCTTTACTTAAAAAAAAGTAATGTGAAAGGGATGATGTTACAAAAAACTCATTCAAGTTGTCTCACAATCTGCAGAACACATGTGTCATGTTTATAATTGTATATTTCAACTTATGTATTAATTAGTAGATTTGTTTTTATCAGCAACACTAAATTTATTAATTAGCATTCATATCACATTGACATTTGAATAATTATTTTTAGTTGATGACTTAATGTATAAATAATTCTAATTATTATTTTGAGAATATAAAATATTCTATATTACTAGGATTACTAGTGAATTAATAGCTCTTAATTTTCTTTCATGACCCTAGTAACAAGTGGATAGCAGGAGGATAGCTTGTGACTTACAAAGTGACAGCTGATATTTCATAAGTCAGATTTTGTACTACCAGGGTTGCAAGTGGTTGCAATGTTACAACGGGCTAAGCAAGCAGTATATGGGACAGTTAACCCCCATTATGATTAGGTATAATTATATATAATCAATTTGACTTATATAAGGTACATCTGCTGTTACTGTTTAAAAAAGAATCTAGTCATATCTGGTCGCATGAGTACTTCCAAGGAAAATAGAAAAAACATCAGAAAGCTAAGGACCAATTTTTATACTACGTTTAGTGGATTCAGAATGTTTTTTATGTCAAAATATTTTATATATACATTAATAGAAATTTGTGTGTTAGAGTGCTATAAGTACAAAAATTGTAGATGGTCTGATGTGAATTCCATAAAATCACTTCCAAAAATGACAGACAATATAAACACATCTTAACATACTTGAACATTATGAAACAAAAAATTGTATTGTCCGATACCATACAAAAAAAGTAATACCAGTCATTGAGGATGGTAGCATAGATGACTGATGATAACACTCTAATTTCCCCACCGGGTTGGTCTAGTGGTTAACGCGTCTTACCAAATCAGCTGATTTGGAAGTCGAGAGTTACAGCGTTCAAGTCCTAGTAAAGCCAGTTATTTTTACACAGATTTGAATACCAGATTGTGGATACCGGTGTTCTTTGGTGGTTGGATTTCAATTAACCACACATCTCAGGGATGGTTGAACTGAGAATGTACAAGACTACACTTATTCATTTACACTCATACATATCATCCTCATTCATCCTCTGAAGAATTATCTAAATGGTAGTTACCGGAGGCTAAACAGGAAAAAGAAAGAAAGAAAAGAACACTCTAATTTAAGTTTCTAAAAATATTTTATTAAACGATTTGGTTTGTTGCATAAAAGTTAAATTAATATCATCAGAAAGAATATAAAAATATTCCATTCTCAAGAACAATAAGCTTCAAAATTGAGCTTATTAAGGAAAGTAATATATTCCCCTAATGCCTTCCTTACTGAGCCAAATATACTATTAGATATCTGTATGCCATGCCACCAAAATGTAAGAAATTTTCAACCCTATAAATGACACCTTCACTCTGTTCAACACAAAGACTGGTCCTCTAATGAATATCATTAATCTCAGAAAAAGCAATTCTAATTGGCGACTCTTGTATCTTATGTGCTCTATATGCATTACAGCAATAAAAAATAGAGAAAGCGGTAGTGTAAAGCAGTACATTAATGTAGTACTACTTTCTGTTGTTGAAAATGTATTATGTTAACTGCTTCAACTCAGTAGGGCAATGTAATCTAAACAAACATTTGTACATAACTTAAAAAGTAGAATTACTCATAAAGTTAGTAAATTGTAAAATGCAGAATGATATTTAAAATTGGATCACCCTTAAGAAAGTATAAAGAACAACAGTTCAAAATGCATTATAAATAATACAACATTTTTCAGTGGAAGCCAATTACATGTGTTTCCTTATACGTCAAAGTGCCTGGGTTGGTTCACTGAATTAAGTTCATATTACTGGCTGCTGCAAGTAATATGGATGCTAGAGGCTTTCTCATATTTTTTTTTTATTCAGCCTTCACTAAGAGTTTGGAGGATATAAAAACATATAGACACAAAGCTGTTTTCAAAATAAACATATGGTGTAGTTAGTGGTATCTCCTTTTATACTGTAGCCTTTTAGTTCATGATTAAATTAATTTATTAAGTTCTTTGTCATTATTTACCATTACAAGATAACTTTCTCAATCTGAATTCTTGTTTTAATCATGAAATAGTTATAATGGAGTCTCATATAATGCATTATTAAAATTGTATTTATTGGTATAATATTCCAAAGTCTTTAAAAAAGTAGAGTAGCTTTCTTGATCTGGGGTTCATGGGCAGTTGTATCCCTTGTTCATATAAGTACACCTGTAGTTTGTTACATATGTGGATTGACATATGAGAATGGTTCTTAAATAGAAACCAACAACAGAATGGAGGCAAAGGAAAGGTCTGAGAAGTTGTTAGCATTAAAATACAACTGGTTTGATCAGGTCTTGAACTATCAATCTCCTACAAAAAAGGCTAGTATGATCTAAACAACCCTTTTAATCTCATATATCCCTGCATGGCAAAGGGCAGTGGTGGTTCAGAAGTACAGGACGAAGCTGGAGGCCACTCATAGGAGGCTGCTTCTGTGGGTGACATGTGCCTACTGGACAGTCTCCTACGACGGGATCTGCGTCATTGCAGGAATACTGCCAATAGACCTATTGGTGGAGGAACAATGCTTGCGGTTTGAAGGTGTAAACAAAGAGAATGCAAGGGCGCAGATCATGGCCATCTGGCAGCTGCGGTGGGAGGCGGGCCAGGTAGGACGGTGAACTATGCGTCTGATTCCGAATGTGAGTGCTTGGGTGGGGCGTAAGCATGGTGAAGTTGGATACTGTCTTACTCAACTACTTTCAGGCCATGAGGACTTTGATAGCTATCTGCATCGCTTCAAGAGGAGGAGAATGATGGGTTGAACGTACTGTGTGATAGCTGACACAGCCGAACACACCTGGTTCGACTGTGTCAGGTGGGAGAACGAGAGACGTCAGATTCCAGTGTCCATAACACCAGATAATGTTGTCAGACATATGCTCCAGAGTGAGAATGGAGGGAGGTAGAGAGAGTGGCTCGTCTTGTACTAACAGTGAAGAGGGAGGAGGAACCCCCTTGACATGCACACGGCCC
The DNA here is from genome assembly GCF_047948215.1 of Lycorma delicatula. Classification (NCBI taxonomy): domain Eukaryota; kingdom Metazoa; phylum Arthropoda; class Insecta; order Hemiptera; family Fulgoridae; genus Lycorma; species Lycorma delicatula. Next base: position 59,634,374 of record NC_134456.1, read on the forward strand.
TCGATGTCATCAGAGGCGTCGAAATGTGTTTTATTTTTGTAGTTGTTAATGTACTTTGTTAGGTAAGGAATTTATGATTGTATTATGTGTCTTTGCTCATGTTGTTGTTGGAATATGCTACCGATGGACATGATCGGTATACTGGATATACTGATGGACATGATTGGTATATCCGATGGGGGGATAATGTGTGCAGAGCTCTACCGCTGACGCCGAGGGAGAGATGGTGCAACAAGTAATGAGGGGTCATGGGAATGCGTGAGGGATCTAGGACAGGTACAAGTCCATCTTGATGCGTGCAGGGGCCAGGGAGGCAGCCTCTATGCCTAGGGTGTTCGGGCCTACTCACACGCAAGAGTGGGTGGGGTTGGAGCTCCACAATGATGGCATGGGGGACCCTTGAGGTGTGCATGGGGGGACTTGTAACTGTGAAGGGCAAGCAAAATGTGTGATTGGATCAGGTATAATAGGGATGGAAAGGGTAGCTCTCCTGCAGAGAAACATTCTGGTCACCGGAAGAGGTGATTAGTATGTTTTTGAGGAGGCACGGGAGACCCCGATGGGATGTCCGAGTTCGGACGAGCTAGGGAAGTCAGACTAAGCTGCCATGAAACCCTGAGGCGACTGTGTTACGCTTTTTAGCATGGGCTGGTCGTCTTGGGGGAGTCAAAAAAAAAACCTCTTACAACTTATCCATGTTTTTACCATAATCAGCTATTGTTTAAAATTGCCATGTAATGTTAATAACACTGATAGACAAAAAAAAAGTTTTTAATGTTTCTCTAAGTGTGACACCATTTATTGAATTGATTTTTTGCATACATTACAGATCTGTAAATACAATTTTTCTATCACCCTTAGTTTTAAATAAATTATGCTTCAAAAAAGAAATTAAAGGAAAATATAGTTAAAATCTGTAAAATTAAAAATTTTGCATGGTCATAACTGTGTTAGAATGATTTCTCTGATGCTTTTCTTTTATTAATAGCCTCAGGCAGATCGCGAATTAATGTCCAACAGTAACTGGTTAGCATGTTAGTATTCCATTTCCCTTTATAGTGGAACTTACATCTTCGAGGTTGTCAGAGAAAAAATCCAGATGTGAATAATATAATGTAATATAAAGTAATGTGTGAAATGTATTTTCAAAGACATATTATATCCCATAACTCTGTGTAAAGTATGAAGTTGATTAACAATATTGTGGTAATTGTCAGATTTCTATTTGCTGAGAAAAGTTTTACAAACATCTTTAAATGAAGCCCAAGCTGCACTTTCTACATTATTTAACACTGAGTTAAATACATCATCTTTGACCAACCTTCTTATTTTTGGAACAACAAATATTCCTTCTTTAATTTTTCCTTCACTTACATTCGGAAAATTCTGCTTGATACACAAAAATCTGGGACTATCCTTCTTCATTGCTTTTATAAAATTTTTCATGTCATAGCTTGATATGGAGAGGGTAAAAAATTTTTTTTGGGTTCAACTAAGGACTCATGAATAATATTTTTACCATTTGGAGTTCAGTTGTCTCGTTTCTTCCACTCTTTGGTAACATTATGTTTATGCCTATCTCGGCTGTCCCATTTTGCAAAGAAAACACATGTACTTAGTATAGCCTAATTACATGCCAAGCAAAATAGCTATAACTTTCAAAGCACTACATATGTTCCAGCTATGTTTTTTATAATTTATTTTTTCAAGAACGTCTTTCATTACTTTGCATGTCTCTTTCAAATTAATACCATAAGCGATTGGTATGGAAGCATATTTGTTTACTTGTTGTAGAACCACTTTTAAACTATATTTGGATGAATCTATGAAAAGGCGCCAGTCCTCAGGTTTATGAACTTGTCCTAAGTACTAACATAAGCTTATCAGTATTTGTGCAATAAACCAAATTATTTTCATCAATAAAGTACTGAGAAAGTTCTTTCTGCTGGCTTCAAAAGCCTGAAATTTTTGTATTTTTTTTGAAGTAAATTCCAACCTTGCAGTCTTGGTCCTAACAGTTCAGGTTGATTTTTTGATAAATTTAAATCCCTAACCAAGTCATTTAAATATATAAGTCTTGTAATATAAGATGTGGCTTATTGAAGCTAATTCAAAATCATTGTTGTTTTCTTCAGTACTGCCTGATTCTTCATCGCTACTTTCAAACACATTCACAGGTGGCTCAACAACTGGAATAATTTCACTGCAAGGTAAGGCCTGATTGCAGATTGCAAGGAAGGATATTTTATAGTATGTTTAGATTTTTCAAAAATTCCAGACACACTTGTTAAACAAAAGTAACATTTGGTTACGTGATCCTTTGGTCCACGCCAAACCATAGCTACACCAAATGGTAGCCATTTCTGCGTACCTTTCAGCCATCCTCTTAAATATACAGAACAATTAGTGCATATTATATGAGGAGCCCATGTCTTATCCTGATCACCAATTTTACACTGAAAGTACAAAGAGATATGCTTTTTTAATTTAAGGTGTAATGTTTTTTCTATTTGATTTTACGGTAAACTTACCACATATTTAACAAAAGGCATCCACATCATTTACACAATTTTGAGGCATTATGACACTGCACTGTTAAAAAACTTAAGATAGCAATAAGACTGAACAAAATTAATTCATTCCTAAATGCAGTGCTTAATACAAACACAGCTGCGTTTTCAGCTACATGTTTTGACTTGCACAGACATGATTAATTTTGTCCATGAAGGCTCACTCTTCAGTATCATGATTGTTGTCATAATATGATTTAATTCTTTGTCTAGTATTGTTTATTTATAACTTACAAGTTATGTTAACAAAGTCAAACAATAAAAAATGAGCTAACAAAATACAATATAGAAGCTTAAAATGCTAACTATATGTTGAAAAATTAAAAAAATCCTTTAATTAAAATTTAAAAATTTTTTAAAAATGATGGGTGGTAGAAAGATTTCTGAGTTTATATTCATTTTCAGCATCAAACAACAGATCAAAATCATGTATCACATGTTAGGAAACAAAAATTATGTTTATCAGTGTATTAGTAGTAACACAAAATAGGACCAGAGCCAACAAAATACAGATAAGCATTAGGAAATGAAAATGTAGAAATCAGTAAAAATTTCACAAAAAATTCTACGCCCGATCTTAATACCTGATTTTTTTTAATAGAGAAGGAGAATTTCTGAAAAAGGGCTATGATTTTAAGTTAAAATCCCAACAATGAAAATCAAACACAGTAGTAAATTGAAATTGTAATAATTGAAACAGTATATAAACGGTAATAAACAGAAACAATAATTGAATGTAAGTTATACAGAACATTATTTCCTACCTTATGAATTATTATTGCCTTTAGATAATCTGATATATAACCTAGATAAATGCCTTATCAATTCCCAATCAATGCTAATAAAACAATAATAAGCTTAAAAAAAATAAAATTACAGATAAAGTTCTCAAAGAAATATATGAATAAAGTAACAGAACAATATTTTTTTGGTATTGTTATTATTTACTTTGCAACAAAGATGACTTTTGATTATCAACTGTTATTTCTTTACTCGTAATATAAATTAAACAATCTATAAAATTAAATTCAAACTTATACAAGTGACAACAATTTACTTATGTTCATTTCAAACACATTAGATTTTTAGGTAAGGAAACCTAAATAATCACAGAGTTAACAACAGATTAACAGTTTTTTTAATTTGCTGGGGTATAAGATCAAAGAGAAAATCAGTATTCATATGCCTTGATTCAATTATTCTGAAGTAAAACATAGCTACCAAATACTTCATATCTGCATTTGAAAAATTCGTTATAAAATAAATAAACAAGAGTAATAAGTTATTATACATCCGTCTTTCTCACATTTTTTTTTGTTATTATATTTGAATATTATTAGAAAGAGATAATTATTAATTAAAAAAGAAAAAAAGAAACACAATAATAATGCTTAAGTTTTTGAAATAACAGATTAAAACATATATTTACTAAGTTTGTCGAGAGTGGAAACAGATACGTTATTTCAAAGAAAATTAATAACAAACGGTTATTTGAAATTTAAATGAAATGAAACGTGTATTACATATACCTCATTAGTTATAATAATGTGTGTAAATTAGAAAGGGGGAATTAAAAACTATTTTCGTTTCATGTTGCGTCGGGGCACACGTGCGCGCTAGAAGCGCGCTCACTCAATAGCCTAGCCTTTTTCTCTTGATGCTGTCAGCGAGTACGATCAGTGTGGGGGACACAAGGCAGACTTCCAGCTGGTAGTGAAGGATCTCTTAAATAAACATCCTGTCCACAGCCATTTCCGGTAAATATACAAACAAACTCTCAACCATTTGTTGAATGTCTCGTCTCAGCTTTGTTATAATACCCGTACCTCGTTTTTTCAATCTTTACATTGAAAAATTAGTTTGCAAATGAATACATAAATACGTATTTTTTAAATAATTTCTAGCTTTTACGTCCGTCACAAAAATTTTACTAGAATATTGCACGTGAATTAAAAAAAAAAATCTTTATATATGATTAGTAACTAACATTTTTAATAAGTTACAAAATAATCAATTGTTTTGGATAAATTCACTTCATACTACAGTAGAACATATTTAATTCTCATGAAATCATCTGATATTAAGACATTATTTAACTTGTCAAACTGCATTAAACGTAAGCATTAACATCTCATATGCATCATCTCGTGTAATTTTAAAAGAGTAGGTGCGAGAATGAATAAAATTATCGATTCAGATATAGCTATATTGTTAATGAGCATAAATATATCAATTGTATTACGTGATGAACTATAACTCTAATCAAATACCGGGTTCATCAAATGTTAAATGAGATTGAAGGCCTCTTCAACGTCTTTTACATTTTCAGTTCTCTGACAAAAAAGATTAAGTGTCGTTTATATTTTAAGAATAACTCACTCAAACCTAATGACAAAGCAAAATCGAGACTTAAATGAAGTTAAGAAAAAAACGATGTATCTAGGTTTTAGAAGTACTTTTTCTCGAAGAAGAAGTTTGATTATTTACACTTCTTTACAGAATATTATTTATATATTATACGCATAACCTAACTCAATTTTAACCTATCAGTACACATTGTATAATTTTTGTTTTTCTTGAAGGGATTATACTGCTTCAGTCGTTTGGCTTATTGTGTATTTACCTGGAAAGGAAAGGAAGTCCCCGAGATGGTAACTCCTAGGATAAAGTGGTTTCACAATCCCTCAGGATTCTTAACCCAGAGGATCTAGAAGAGGTACTGTGGGTTACATCCACAGAACCGTTATTGGGGATTAATATATTAAGAATAAGGCAAAAGGGTGTGCAGTGAGAATGGAAAATCTACCTTCGAAAGAACTACAGTTCGAGACGAACAACTCGAACCCAGAGGATAGCTCAAAGTCTCCTCCAGCCATCCGCATTGCTCAGAATTCCTTGTCTCAGGTTATTTTACCCAGATAGAGGCCCACTTAGTGTTGATCGGCGTAAATATATGCCGCAACAAAAATTACTTGTTCTCTAGAAATTAAACAGGCACCCTAGCAATAGGTACCGGGTTCATAAACGAACAACCTTGCTCATCCCCGAAATTTAATGTTATATAAATGTATTCGACTGAGCCGTGCTGTTCAGTCAAACTTCTATTTGAGTTACATGATGCATCAAAAACGCTAAACATTTCTTTAAAAAAAAATCTATATTTTATATTGAAGAAGGCCCAATTTACTGATTCTCTGACAATATGAATTCGCTGCATTGATATACTTCCGATTACAAAGCTAAACTTTGTGAAAAAAAATAAGGAGACTTCAATAAGCCCGGATGGAGTTTTTTTTTTGGCTTGATATCACCGTATAAGCTTGAAGCTTGAGTGTGGGATATGGAAATCGAATATTGTAGAGTATGAAAAATGCCTGACTCTGCATATGAAATAATATGAAAAATCCCGGATTCGAATCCGGGACCTACGGATGAAGGGGCGAGACGCTACGACTCATGCTTTACTTTTTATATTCAACTTAGAGGTTCAACAAGTTATAACAAATTATGGAAGTTCGGAAGTGGTAATTTCTTTTTTATTTTTTTGTTTAAAAAAGGATTCAAGTACCGTTGATTTTTTGAAAAGGTAAAACTGATTATAAATCAATTATAGATCTTACATGTATCACCTACATTTACAGTCATTGGTATTTGTTAGTCAATTAATGTTGTAGATGTAGTATCTTTCTTATTTTCTTTGATCGACTCAGAAAAAATATTTTTAATCCGTAATTTACAGCCTAAATATATTTATTACAATACTCGTAAATTATTTTGTGAAGTTTCAATGTTTCTATTACTAAATCATTCGTCTATTAACAATTTCACGTACTTGCCAACTTATGGTTCACGGAAGTGAGGTTGAGTATATAACACTTGAGACGCATCCGTTAGCACAGAATGATGTCATGCGATGTAAAAACTAGAAGCAGAAGCATTACAAAGAAATCCTGTCTCTAAAGTAATTAGAATCAGGTAGGATATCCTTTTTCTCTTTCTCACATTCTTTGTATCTCGCTCATTTTAAAAGGTGATAAAAAACTCACTTAACGTTATAGTAATGTGTTACTACGTATTTAGTTTTTTAAATAGTTTATCGTTCGTGATAAAAATTAGTCGTAAATGAGAAATGATAAATAAACTTTCCAAAGATCAAAATATATATAATTTGATATCTATTTTTCAATATTTTTTCTGGGATTAGGCGGAAGGTATTTGGCAGGGTTTTACGGTTGAATACTTTTGCAACGCCTACACCTTCTAGACTGCCATTTCTAAAAATCAAAATTTGACATGTCCTAAACACTTGAAGAAACACGCTAGAATAAAATCATGATGATTAATTTATATTCTGATACTTTAATATAAAAAGTAAAATCGTACTGTATTTAGCAGGTATGCTAGATAATCATATCAATATATATTTCAGTTTTAGGACTAACTTTAGTTTAATTTTCTACCTTACTACCCTGAAAAATCTTTTCAGTAATTTTTTTACAGTTTTAGGTAGATTTCACAAGAAAGCTATTGTAATGAGTACCATGATTCGACTTCCGAAAAATGTCGACATATCTTCACGTTTCATGTCCCCCAGACCGCAAAACTACCGTCAGCTCAAAAGTTTATATATATATATATATATATATTTAACTTTCTTGTAGACACGATAAGTGCCGTAATTTTGCGATAATCACTTTCAAATTGTTTCTTAAAAATAACTCGTCCTAAAATTTCGGTCGAGTTCATTAACGGCCAAAATCAAACCATGGGGGTGGAAATGGAGGGGCTTTTTCGAAAAAACAAAATTACGCTATAACTTTCTTATTAAGTAAAATATCGAATAAGTTTAAAGTTCCTACTATTCTTTGGATAAGGGCCTAAAACCTATGTAAGTAAAGGTTTTTATATCACCAACCATTGGCCCAGGAGATGGAAAAAACGGGGTTTTGAAGACAAAAAACTCATACTTCCCTAATAGGCACAGTATCGAATTGGTTTAAAGTGTCGTTAGTCCTCTAAAAATTACCTAAAACCCTTACGGCAAGGGATGACCAAAATGTTGCTGGAATTGTAAGATGGGGCTTGGCGTATGCTAAACATGTGAAACTTTTTTCACTTGTAATCGTTGTCGTATTGAGTAAATTTGAAGTTTTTCTTAACTTTAAGGTGGAAATCTTTTTTATCCGCTATTTAGCACCGGTGAAATCGACCTCCACCTTCCGGCATGCCGAAAGGGATTTTTTAATTATGGTTTTTATCTTCTGTTTTTAAAAACGTTGATGAAAGTTTTAATTTAATTATTTCTGTTTACTTATCAATGCAGTGTTATTTTGAAGAGGATAACAAATATAATTTTTTATTTAACAAAGCCGTCTGAATGTAACAAATTTTCTTCCTTTAACTGTACGAGAATTCTAAGCAAAATGCAAGCACAAATGGTCTGATAAAATATATCATCTCCTGTGAAGCCGCGACTGACATTAAACTACTAGTTTGATGTTATGTGTCATCGTACTCTTCATTTTACGAGTTTCTATATTTAAATAATAAAAAAAAAAAAAAAAAAAAACAACGTTATCATCAGTTAGTGGAAGAGATAAATTTTATTCGTTATCGATATCATCTGATCGAATTATTTCATTATTTTTTTAAACCTCGAAAACTTATTTGCATCCTCTATTTTGCATTGTAGCCTGCTTTTTTAAAATATTTTTTAATGTTGGGTGTTGTTTTATTACCAAGTTTTTTTTTTAACATTATGTAATTACTCGATAACATTTTTTTTTTGTCTGTAACACATTTTTCTGATGCGCTTTCTATGCGATATTTTTAATATTCTATTATATCCTAATTTTCAAAATGTGCATTCATTATTTTCATAAAGAGGCTGTAAAATAAATAACAGTTTGTCACGTTCACATTTTTTTTCGACTTTCTAAAAATGTGATTTCATAAAACGAAAATTCAATAACAAAAGGATTTCTTGAGCTTTAAAAAAATAATAAATTGCTATTCACTGAATACAGTTCGTTTAAATAAAGCAGCTAATATAATTATCAAGGGGCTCAAATAAATGTAATTTAATGCGTTTATCTTGTATGTAATTTAATTTACTGTATGTAGCATAATATATAACATTTTATTAAAATGCAACTCCGCAGAAATATAAATAAATTAAACATTTATCTTATAATGTTTAACTTGTTTAAATTTCTTGTCGAAGCATTTTCATAGTGTACATTTAAACCGATTTAAAAACCAGTGTAGATTTTCTATGTTGTAAATAAATTTTCATATTTTTAACAGAAAAAACATCTAGTATTATTATTGTTACTGAAAAAGTATCGTGCAGTACGAAGAAAGTCTTTCGATAAGAAACACATGAAAGTCAGCGTTCTAAAGGTAAATTTTTAATTCATTTATCAATTTATAATACATTTATTTATATACACGCAAAATATCAGTCCTCTTTTCTACTCATCAGAGTATCTCCTGAAGATCTGATACAAAGAAGTTGTAATATTCCACTTAGATTCTACAGTCTCTACGATTCTTAGAACGTTTTGGAAGCTCTTTCCAAAACGTTCAACCACCAAACAGTAAGCTTTCCACAATTTGTAAGAAGAACGGACAATATCTCTTAACAAGAGGTTCTAAAATTTTACAAATTAAGGAAAATAAAATAAGGTAATAAGCTTTCCTTAACTATAATGTTTATTTTAATTTGAGATTTAAATTAATTAAGTGCTAAAAACCTACTGAAGCTTAGGTAGTAGGCTAATTAATGTAAAATGGATGTACCAAACGTTTATGCGATATAAATATGATTACCATTTAATTTTATAAAATGATTAGAAAGTTGATGTTATAATGGAAGCGAATTGTAATACTATTAAACCACTCAGCTAAATGAAAACTTGTTAGACAATTGACACCAGAGAGATGGATCGCTGTTCCCACACAAACACGCATACACCACCACATAGTATAAGTAAAAAGCTGAAAGACAAGTGCTGTGGTATAGAAGGAAGGTTGTAGTAGAGATTGTGTGGGTGTGTGTGTGTGTGTGTGTGTGTGTATATATAATCGAATGAGTTCATCCGCCATAAAACCTATTTAGGTTTCATTACAATTGAATTTCGCCATGTGAGTTAAACCAACCCCATCTCAGTCAGTAAATGCACATTAGGGTAGCCGCCCCATTATATAGATTGAAAGAGCACCCTCTCTCATTATCTCAGTTCTTCTGAACTCATCTCCTTGTTAATTTCATTTAGTTTTAATTAAAAAATAAATTGGATTGAACTGTTTAAGCATGACGTAGACCAAATAATTTAACTTCATGGGGATCGTTATTATTCTACATCTTCAAATTAAAAATATGTTTTCCTCTCTCACTTGCTCTCTCTTTCTTCCTCTCCTCCTTCATTCCCCCTTCAGTTTCTCTCCCACACTCTCTCTTTTTTTTCGTTTTCTCTTTCATTTCCTTTTTATTACTTTTTCATCTAGTAAAATAAGATTTTTTAAATAAAATATTTCGTGTTTTCAATTACCTCTAAAATTTAATTTTAAATAATGTGTTTAGCAGTATAAAGGAACCCTTCTTTTTTTCTTAATAAATAAATATACGTATTTAAAAAATAAATTAAAAATATATAGAAATTAAAAAAAAAAATTATTTATACAAAAATTTTATTTACAAATTTTCAGCCTGTAAGATTTACCAGCATAATAAATAATCTGCATGATTTGTTTTAATTATGAAGGAAATCGGTTAAAAAAAAAAAAAATGTAAAAAAAAAAAAGAAGTTATTAAGCTACATAGTTACTATTATTTATTAGATACTAAAAGAATATCGAGTTCTAATGGAAAACCTTCAGCTAATGTACAGTAATTTATATAAATATTAACGCACGCATGAAGGAAGGCGGGTTCAGGTGGAGAATATCTAATAGTGTCGGGTAGATAAGCTACGCTTTGTTAAATTATTTTCACACAGGATGGTTTTGATTTCAACTATACATTTACAAGAGAAATAACCAATTATTTTATTAATTTCAATAAATATTACACCAGAAAAGTTTGTTTACATAAATATATTCCTTATTGAAAATCATTCTGTTCTAACGCTAAGAGCGTTATTAATTATCTAATAATTTTATCCTATTAATCTTCTTTTCTTTTATTAATTAATTACTGAATTTGATTTGTAATTATAATAATGTGTTAATATATGCCGAGTTCAATACACTCTTTAGTTATCTGAAATAGATTTTTGGCGAATGTAATCACAAACAAAACATTTGTGATGTACAGTGTACCGAGAGGTGTTGGCCGAACATAAAGGATTGATTCAGGACATCAAAATAAACAAAAATGTTCATGTAGAAAAGCCCTGTTTCATTTCATTTTCTCTCTCACAACCATTTTGTTTTTTTTTATTTTTTGTAAATTAATTATATCTTAAAAACGGAATAAGATATTTTAATAAAATTTGGGGTACATGTACTCAACTACATCTACCACAAAATAAATTAGTTTTAAAATTATACTTTTAAAATTCCATAATTGCGGCCATTAAATTTTTGTTTTAATTATAAAAACTTAAATATTAGTTTTATCGAATTATGTTTGGGTAAAATTTTAAGCCTTTTATTTTAAACAAATCACACTTCACTTTTTAAAATCAGTTGATAAACAGCTGAGATGTGGTTGAAATTGTTAAAGTGGATCGCAAACATTATGCCGACTGACAATTTTGTACCTGTTTTCACATATTAATAATAAAAATTATTATTAATTATTTTTAATTTGATTAGTGAAGTAAGTGAAAACAAGCAAAAAATTTCCAAATTGGATAATCTTTGGGATCCATTTAAAAATTTCAACCATATCTAGCTGTTTATAAATTGATTTTAAAAAATTAAATGTGATTTTGTTTGCAATAAAAGCTTTACATGATATCTAATACAACGTAATTCGAAAAAAAAAAAAACTAATATTTAGGTAAGATATTTAAATAGTTGCCATTTTGGAGTTATAAAAGTCAATCGCTATTTTCAATTTATTAATTTTATGGATGTTGTTCGATAGGTGTACAAATAAATAAAAATAAAATAAATAACTCTTCTATTCTCATCGGTACATAATAATTTTTTATCTAGATCAAATCATAATAATATAAATTATAAGATAAAAATTAGGTGTGATTAAGTTCCACATTAATTATTTAAATATAAAACACATGAAATAATATTAAGGTAAATTCATTAAATATAAAAAAAGTTATAACAAAATAATTCACAATTTTGAAGAAGTCACTATTGAAAATTATTTTGAACACAAATGTACACGTTGAAATGTTGCAGACAAATCACGTTTTTTGTTTTGTTTAAATATTCATCGACGGAGTAGTATTATTTCCTAAAAGAAAATTGTATTTTAAAAATAAATTAGTGGCAAGATTTTTTAAATGGTTATAAATGACAAAGGAAGCAAAATAAGGCCCTTTGTCATAAACCGAAGTATTGTGTTAAGTCATACTAAAATAGATCCGTTATCTGTTTTGATAAAGGTAGATATTGTTATTTATTAAGAATTAGAAAATTCATTTTAGCAAAGACTGCACATTCATAAAAACCAGATACATTAATACGTTAATTTGATACATAAAATTTCATTAAAATTACTCAGTTGTTTTTTAAGATATAAAATTTTATTAAAAAAGTCTGATGTGAACACCATATGACTTCCTTGTTCGCCTATTAAGTTAAATGTACACATTTTTCAAAATGAAAAGTATATACACTTTTATTCCATTAATAACTTCTGATATTTTTTCATATTAAAAAATTTTTTTTTATTATTGATTATTTATTGCAATTTTTTTTTACAATCGAAGATTAATACTTGTTAATAAATGAATAGATTTAAATTAATAAAAAAAAAAAGTTAAAAAAAAGAAAAAAGGAGATGAAGTCTGGAATTCTAATTGATGTGCCTTCTCCTTATAAGATCCAAATATTTCATTAATTAAACTTTTATTTGGCTATAATTCTGGAACTAATGAAAATAAGTAGCATTTATGATATATCATTGAAAAGCTCTCAATGAGGGCTTGTTACTGCAGTTAAGAAAAAGCCCAAAATCCAAATTTTTTTGGACACTTTTGGTTCAGTCGATTGCAATCAAAAGGGAAGGTCCACAACTAGATGTTACAACAGTCCTAAATCCAAAATTTCAGCCTCCTACGGCTAATCGTTTTTTAGTTATGCGAGATAAGTACGTACATACGTCACGCCGAAACTAGTCAAATGGATTCAGGGACGGTCAAAATGGATATTTCCGTTGAAATCTGAAAAACCGAAATTTTTCGCGGTCACAATACTTCCTTTACTTCGTACAAGGAAGTAAAAACGCAAAATAGGAAATTGACAGGAGATTTAAATTTTTAAATTCATGTTACGTACGGCAACATTATGTTCACATGAACGTTTTGGTTTATATTGATATCTTGAATCAGTTCTTTAAGATTGGCCAATACTTACCGGGACACTCTGTACAAAGATATATATATATATATATTGAAATATTCAAATTAAAACGTTATAATTACCATAATATAAAATAAAGTCATAATAATTGTGTATGATATCTTCCGTATCACAAAGTTGAAGATTGAATTTATCTGAAAGTAGAAGAATGTCCAAGGATGATATGGAATACTGTTCTCCTATATATGTATTTTTCAACGGTGATCCGGTCCTGTTTAGTTGTAGGTGAGGATAGCTATACGACGTTTTTTCTGCGAATATATATTTATTTTGTTGAAGATGAAGATTGCTGGACAAGTGCCCTGGATATAAATATTTAACCAGTATAGTATGTGAAGCTGGAGCATTTGGTTTTACACGTCAACGATAAGCCGATAAAAAAGATTTATCTAGGTTGCTGTTAAATCTGCACTGCATTAAATCCTTATATAATAAAAATACTAAAACTATCTTTTACTGATATATTTAAAATTCATTATTTTCGTTCAAATTTCTCTTAAATTATTATATACAAATGTGTTGTAGCGAACCTGATTGCTCCTGACCGATACACAGTCCAGCTAATGAATACGTTCAACTCAAGAACAGGGTAATCGAACGTTCCGGCCCTATATTCAATCACCAGACTCATACCTTATATTACTAAACCTGTACCTATATGACTAAACCCTAGATTTCTACCGTATCCTTTTACATAAACCGCCCTTAATTTCATTTAAATTCAATAACCAAATCGCATTTTATTTATCTTTAATCGGTAAACTTATTACATTTTAACTTAATTCGGCCTTTAACTTAGTTTAGCAGTATCGTTATTTATTTAAATAGTACATTACATACTTTTCGCGATCTGTAACGGTATATTTTTTTGCGATTCACTAATCTTTTAAAAATATCTTTACTTCATACAAGAACATAATTCTTTTATAATAACAGTAGCCTAACGGTAGAGATCTGTTATCGTTTCTTTTACGTTTATTAATTTTTTAACAATATTACAAAGGGCATATTCCTTTACATTTTTCAAGGTTATTATATTGACATTAAATATATTTTATATTATATTAACGGTAGAGTGATTTTAAAAGTGGTAAAATTTGTTTAGAATAAGAGAATAACGCACGGTATTATTTATGTTTGAATTCACTCTTTTAAAAGTATAAATTCCATTAGTTCTTGCAATTACCATTTTTAGTCTAACGTTCTTCTTCGGTTTGTCTATTTTTTTCCATATAAGTCTATTCAAGAAAGATTTATTACAAGAAAAATAATTTAAATAATACATAATTTTTTAACGGTTAAATTCTATTGGGAATACAGTACTTTTATGCGATTGATTGATATTTTTACATTTCTCTTAATTACCTAAACTTACAATATTTAAAATAAATCCTATCAAGAAGAGCCTAACGCTATCGTGTTAAACCAATAAAAATTTCATAAATCAAAATTTCATTAAAATATATGTTAAAATAATAGATTTATTTTTTAACTTCAACTTTTTGAAATCGCTGTATTAAAATTACAACTAATTACCTTAAGGAGTAAGTTGTTTCATTTACGACAGTAGTAAAAAAGTTTAAAAATTTAAAGAAGAAATGAAAAATTATTGTGTTACTGTTTTTTTTTAATTTTTAAATCGACTTATTTATTTTTTCAATTTTATATTTTTATTTTAAAAAAAAACCACAAAAAAACGCCGTTCACAGGAAACGCAAAGGTTAGAGAACTATCTTAATAAAAATAAGTAAATGAATGCAGGGAAACGATGTAAAGAGACTTCTACAGCATACTTAATTAAGGATATATTTATAAAATGGAAAAGTATACATCGCTTTTTACTTCAAATTTTACAGTTAACTTTCTTAAAGTACGCGTAAGATATTTCAAATATCTGAATAATCAGGATATATATCGTTACAACTGTATAATCTGATACAAAGCAGTTTGAAAACTATAAAGAAATTATCGCCAAGTCGTCTAAGCAACTCATGTAACCTTTCGTTTAAAAAATCGTCTGCTAAGTTATCTGAAAACACTTAATAATGGAAACTACCTCTTCTTGAACATAAAAAAAAAAATTACTGAAATCGGCGAATTTTGTCATGAGTAACGCTTGAACGTACGAAAAAAATTACATACGGGTTGAATCGAGAACCTCTTACTTTATTAAAATATGTAAAAAAATGTTCAATGTTTTTTTTTTGTTTTAACTGAACAATCTTTTTTGATATATTTACAAATCTATTTTTAAATGAAGGTGAATATAAAACGATGAAGCAGTTGGAGTTAATGATTGTTTACTGTTATAACATTGTTTCAATACTGTCTATTATCGTCTCATAACAGGTACAAACTGAAGTGACTCTATTATGACAATAATGAAAGGTGAAGGGAAAGAGTGATGAAAAATGTCATGGCCTAGCCGGGATTGGAACCTGAGATTAATTTAGAAGTCAGCATTCTCTTTGCTACAAAAAAACCAGCCATTTCGGGATGAAGGTTTGTAAAGCAGAATTTTATTAATAGAATTATATTCTTTTTATAACTTAATTGGAAAAATCGGTTTAAAAATTAACCTATTAAATTGATTTCTTCTAAAACTTGTGAACTCGTTTGTGGGTGACACAAATGAAAATTATAATTACATTATTATATATACTGTGTTTAACTGTGTACGTAAAATCTAAAAAAACACTTAGTAAAAATTTAATTTTTTTTTTTTACAAAATTTTTTAACAACTTTTTAATGGTTGTTCTTTTGACCGCAGGTAAACATTTAATTTTATCTTATTAATTCGTTAATATCTCAAGAAAAAATAAAACTAAAATCTAAAATAACTATCCTGTTAAAAAACGTATTAAATTTTATATTTTCTTTGGAAATTCTGTTTTTAGAGTACATACAGTATTTCAGAAAGAATATTAATAAAAATCATTACTGTTTAATATGAAGAATTTCTTTTTACTGAAAAAATAATAAAATAATGCATTTCCATTAAAATGGATGATTCCATTCAATAATAAAATTTTAAAAATAAAAAAGTTCATTAAAATATTTAAAGTACCTATATTTCAGCAAATTTGTTTAACCTTTAGTATTTTGTTTTGATTGTTACTTGTGGGTCTTTCTGAAGCCGAATCTTTTTCCTAGTTAGTTGATGGGCTTCTATAGTTGTGAAAAGATTTTACTGAAGTCGATGAAACTTTTCGATTACATTTTGACGCAAAAAAATTCTTTTGATATTTCATTGACTTTTATTATTTCAGAATTTTTGTTATTACAGAGAAATAAATGAACCCGTATTGAATCAATAATAAAATCAAAATATAACAATACATTTTTATATTTCGAAAATATAAAAATGTTTTCGGAAATTTTCCAAATATTATATTACACAGATAGATATTCTGATTATTTTTTTGTCTTAAGTCCCCTCAATGATTTCATTCGATTCTAAACATTAGTGGAATGACATCGTTTAAAAATGTAATATTTTATGGAGTAAAATTAACTTTTTATAACTATATAAAATATAAGAAAAGGTAAATAGTATTATAAAAAAATTATAAAGCGGCGCTAAGGAGAAAGATTTAAAATGTTCCGTCAATTCGTTAACAGTGACATTATTTAATTTTATTTTTAATCGAGTTAATTTGGTTTTAGGTTTTAGATTCTAAAACAGTAAAACCTCAAAGTAGAGTATTTGAGTTTTTGTCATATATAAAATTCATCTCTCACCTTAAAAAATCCAGAAACAGAAAAGTTGATTTCAAATAAAACATAATTTAGTAATAAACATGTACGTACTAGTTGTACTTTGAAGTAAAAGTATAACTTAAAATAATTTTAAAATTGCTGTTTGAAATCAACAGAATGAAAATTATTAAATTAAATAAGTAATTAAGATAAAACAAATATTTTATTGTAAGTACTTCTCCTGATCTGATGCTTCAAATCAATGCTTCCTAACCTAGAGTTCATGCCAGGACTTTCAGGGATAGGAATATGTGAATAAAGTTGAATAAAAGAATAAACATTTATACATCAACTGTGTAAAACAATAAAAAAATAAAGGATGTGAAAATAATTCACCTCCTTGAAAAAGGATTGAGCAAGTCTCTTCGTTATTTAATCAAGATTTCCCGTTTGGGAGTCGGTGAAACTCCACCAAAAACTCAAACACAAGAGAGAAAAAAAAAACACATAAGAATGCAAAAAATGGTGAGTATTACCGAAACGGTTAAACTCCTAATGAAAGGTTGCAACTTTTCGTTCACAAAAAAAAAAAAAACACTAGCATGATAACCAGTAATACCGCTTTGTTGTGCACTTTTCTTCATATAAAAACTATTTTCACTATTGAATATTCATTAATTTACACGTTAACATGTTTTTTTATTTTTTCCCAACACTCAAAATGAAACCGTCATTTTTTTCTTCTCCAACAGCAAGCGGGCTTAAGATTCGCCTAAATTTCGTCAAACGGTGCAAGCTGTCAGGGTTCAGAAAATACTAGGATACATATCAAATGGTTATTATGAAAAAACTGTTTAATAAATTATACAAAAAAAAATATAATAAAATATGAATTGGATTTAATATGAACTGGATTCAGGTAGACGATTTAATTATTCATAAAGAAAGATGGCCAAGAAATTCAAGAGATGCCTATATAGTTTTGTTAGAGAAAATAAATAATCAACATGCGCTTTAACAAGATATAGTAAAAATAGCTGATATCACGACCACCAAAAAAACAATTTCATTCTAAAAGTTTTAGTTAATATTCTTTTCAGAAAATATAATTATATAAAAAAGGACATTAATAGAAACCCACCAAAAAACACTTTTAGTGTGAAGGTATTCCTTAAAAAAACATTTGTTTGCTCTGAATCCAGAGTATGCAAAGAAACTAAATGCTGCTTGCTACTCTCAGACTTTTCTAAAAAAAAAAAAAAACAACACTTTTTTGCTTCAAATACAGATAAAAAATATTTAGTAAATTAAGTCGGGAAAAAATTGAAAAATATTATGAAAATTCACTCGCCAAGGGGCAGTTACAACAACTCCTTTAAAAAAAATGCGAAAAAACGAGCAAGCTACTTAATCGTTAAGAGCAACTTCCATTAAGAGCAATATTATTTTGCTATTTATTATTTTATAATTGAAAAATAATACTGTAATAATTATAAAAAATAAATTACCCGTGGCTGAGTGAATTTTTGTAAAGTTTTCAAATTTTCCCCCGAATTCCTTTACCAAAATTTTTTTCTCTGCGTTTGAAGTTAAGAATCGTTTTTTTAGAGTAGCAAATAGTATTCAGTTTCTTTATATAATCAATGTTTTTCGGATTAGGGGCAAATAATTGATTTTTGAGTGATATCTTCACACTGTAAGTATCTTTTGGGGGTCTGTATTATTGCCCCCTTAAAGTCCCACTGTATTCCTGAACGTGGTGAGGGAGTGAACTGTGGAGGTCACAGCCCACAGGCCAATTACAGGGGAACGGGGAAGGACCCCGTTATTTTTGCCAAGAAAATTCTATGGAAGATACTTCAACGATTTCAAATATGGTATGGAGTTGTGGACCCTCAGGCCACGAAGTACCGAAAAAGCAACTGAGAAAGGGCGTCAGTTTTCCGTCAGCACCTATTTGGGCATTTATGACGTGGGTGGAAGAAATCCTCCTGGGCACCCAGCCGCTGATGTAGCCCATGGAGAACGTGGAGGCCTGAGCTGAAAGAAAATCACAAGGATTGCAACATGAAATGCACGCGGAATGTCACAAGGAAAATTAGACATTGTGAAATCAGAAATGATCCGACTTAATGTCAATCTTCTCGGTGTGAGTGAACTGCACTAGACAGACAATCGCCATTTTACCTCTGATGACTTCATTATCTACTATTCTGGTCATTACAGTATCAAAAGAAATGGTGTGACCTTCATTGGATAAGCTTACAGCTCATGCTGTGGAAGGTTATATAGTAGTAAACGACCATATTATGTCCATTCAAATTCGGGGGAAGC
Source organism: Lycorma delicatula (assembly GCF_047948215.1). Taxonomy (NCBI): domain Eukaryota; kingdom Metazoa; phylum Arthropoda; class Insecta; order Hemiptera; family Fulgoridae; genus Lycorma; species Lycorma delicatula. Next base: position 59,653,532 of record NC_134456.1, read on the forward strand.
TGATGAATACTATTGTACAAGTGTATACACCATCCACAGCTACCGATGAAGATGAAATTGAAGGTTTTTATTCGAAAGTACGTGAAGCACTGGAACAGGTACCTAAAAGGACAAGATTTACATTATTGGGGATTTTAATGTAAAGTTGGAACTCCACATGAACAGGGCATCTGTGGTAGGTTTGGGTTAGGCGAGCGAAATGGAAGTGGTGACATACTGGTCTAGTCTTGCCAAGAACACAAATTGACCATCACTAACACCTTCTATGAACAGCCGAAACGGCGTTTACACACATGGACATCCCCAGATGGCATATACCGTAAGCAGATCGAGTTCATCTTTTGCAGTCAGCGATGGTGGCGCTCCGTTCTAGCAGTAAATACGTTTACTGGAGCGGATTGAGGCTCTGATTACGAAATATTGGTGGCCAAGTTGAAAGTCGGGGTATGTAATATCAAGAAAAATGCTGCTCAAACAGGTTTGATGTCATCGAAATTCCGCCAACATATGCCATAGAAGTGAAGAACATGTTCGAGCTGCTTAATACTGATTTAAAGCTACCTGAGAATTTATTGCAAGAATTCCAATCTAATGTCATAGAAGCCGCTTTAGAACATATACCATACAAAAAGTGTAAAAAAAGATCCAAATGGTTGACACCCGACACCATTAAAATTGCTGAAAATGAAGAGCAGCAAAAGCTGTTAGCAATAGAGATGAATTCAGGAGACTAAATGCTAATTTTCAACGTGCCGTTAGACAAGATAAGAAAGCGTATTGGGAGCAACAATGCAAGTAGCTGGAAGAGGAATTTATTAGAAGCCACAACAGAGGTCTCTTTACTCAAGTAAGACAAGTCAGAAACTCTTTCACTGCTCGCCAAGCGACCATCAAGGATAAGAACGGGAAAGACTTGACTGAGCAAGCCAATATTAAAGACTGATGGTGACAGTATGTAGAAAAATTATATGCAAACTCTTAATACGCCTCAGTCACTAGCTATAAATGCCCAATATGAGTTGGAACCATCATATTAGAAGAAGAAGTGATTCGGACTCTAACATTAATAAGTGATTCGGCTCCCAAATAACAAGGCTCGTGGTATAGATACTATTCCGATAGAACTGTTCAGACCTATTCCACCAGCAGCAATCACAGCATTATGTCATAAAATCTGGGAAACTGGCACATAGACAACTGATTGAAAAAGATCTATTTTCATCCCATTACTAAAGAAAGGTGACGCTCGTGTCTGCTCAAACTTCCGGATCATAGCCTTGATCTCCCATGCAAGTACGATCTTACTGAAGGTCATCCAGAACCGTCTCAAATCAACCACTGGTGTCCAGCTACCAGATGTCCAAGTTGGTTTTCGACGTGGTCGTGGCATCTGTAACCCCATTGCGAATTTGCGTTGGATTTGAGGGGAAGACCCACGAATATCAAAAGCTCAACTATCTATGCTTTGTCGACTATTCCAAAGCATTTGATTGTGTTGATTACAAGAAGCTGTCGGACGCCTTACCTGAACTGGCGCCTTACATGCCAGTTAACAAAGCAGTTTTAGAGCGGGTCAAACCAGCCACGTCTCTTGAAGGCAAAATACTTCGCCTTAAGCTCTCGTACTTCGGACATATCATGCGGTCAAATTTATTAGAAAAATCAGTGATACTTGATACGGTCAGCGGTAAAAGGAGACCTGGCCGCCAAAGAATCCGTTGGCTTCATGCATTAACGCTGACACAGACATGGCCATGAAACAGCTGAAAGAAGCAGTCAACGACAGAAACGAATGGAGAAAACTTGTCCATAGAATCGCCAAAGGTCGGAAACGACTGAATTGATGGATGGTAGCAAACTCATCAGTCAACATTTTTTTTTATATCATTATGTTTTTGTGATGAGGTTATTCACTACCATTCGAAATGATTGAAATTATTTTTTTGGTAGTGGTGATATTTTTTTTTTAGCAATATTATTCATTATCTATATCCACTAAAGGAAGCGTCACGTAAGGAATATTTAAATTTGAATTAATTTTTTTTACTTATTATAGAATATAGTAACAGCCTGCATCAACTATTTCTTCTCCTATCCTAATTCCTAATTATGTCATCGTTTTAGTATATATAAATTGATATGTATGAATATATATATACATATACATATATATTTGTGACAGAAATTACCTGTTTTAATGTTCACTAATGTTTCAAAAGAAAAGGATGAGCATCATCTTCAGTTTTACAATTCGTACTTTTTTTTAAAATAAATAAAATATAACTTATTACAAATTAACAACCATTCGGTTACATCGTACAATAAAATGGATTTAGGTCACTTGATTTAATCTTTATAAATGATGATGATGATTACTATTAATAAAAAATAATAATAAATCACAAAAAAACATTCTTCTAAAATTTGATTACAGTGAGGCAACATTTAATGACATAATTATATTTTTCTTACTGATTTGTCTTTCACGAGTGAATCAATTAGTAGTTCTTACATGAATATAAATAAAGTACGAAATAAAAATAAATGGTGTCTTCTCCCTGTAGGGCGTGTGTCTTACATAAGGCAATAAATTCATGAAAACTGGTCGGAAGAAAGTCAGTCGCTCAAACAGATAAAAAAATATACATTTGGTTAAAATAATTAAATAGATTAATTATTTACGGGGAGTAGCAGTAGAAAAGTAGAAAAAAAATTAATGAATTTTCGCCTAAAGACTTTTTATAGATTATTAAATAAAAATGAATGAATTTGTATTATAAGATCTGTTATATTTCTATAAGATTTGTGTCTGTATAACAACTAGAACCGGCAACCCAGAAAGGGTCGGATCTGTACTAGTTGGATTATTTCTCTCGGGAATATTTCTGCTGTGCGAGGATTGAATAAAAAGCATCGTAATAACGGAAACGCGATGCTCGAACGCAGTATTCGATCATATAACGGCGCCGGCGTGGAATAAGGAGCGTCGACAATCAGAAACCCAATTTCTGGACACAATGAAGGCAATTATTTTTGCAGGGACTAGCATTGTCAACTGGTAAATTGCCCTCCCGAGCTGTTTAATTCATTTCAACCCCTGCCACCCTCGGAAGGGGTGGCCTCCCTCGAATTAATAGAATTTGTAACTAGTTCTCTCTCTGCTCGAGCCCTGTTTCTCTTCTAATGTACTTACAAAACTGTAGTCTGAACCTTCAGTTTCTATTGTTTGAAACATTTAAATGAGAAGAACGCTTTTACCATCTTTCTTAATTATTTTTCGACCTCTAAAATGACTTTTTATACCGTATTTATTTTTTGTTCTTTATAAATTATTCATTTTAATTTTATGAAAACGATGGTGCCAGCAGTTTCAATTTTAATTTAACAATTGTAATTTAACTGATAAATCTTTTGGAAAATTTTAATTAAATTCCTGAAATAACTGACATTATGAAGTCCTTCCTTCTAAAATAGATACTACTGACTGTACTGCTGTATAACAAAATTTAATGTTGTGTTACGTTGTTTGTAAAACTACAATGAATAAGCGGACATTCTTTTTTTAGTTCGAATCAACATAACTAATTAACTGAGCATAACAAACAAATGCGATGAAATTAATTTAGTGCTTCGTAGAAGAGAGAGATAGGCTATAATAATACAATATTACGTATCACCTTATTTCGTAGCACATAAAAAAAGTTCAACTGAAGAAGAATATCCAATTCAAGTTTTTTACTCGGATTAAATTTTTACTTAATCACGATTAGAAAAAAAAATCAAGATTATCTAAGAGAGACAATCGGATAAAATTATAGTACATAAAAAATAATTATAAAGTATTTTTTTTATCTAGCTATATGAGAAATAAAAATTACTTATAAACTGAAGAATAAAACAAAAATAAATAATCAGAATTATTTTTTTTCATATTTAGTTTTTATTTTACAAGAAAAATCAGGCTAATTAAAAAATTGACAGGAAAAAATAAATTCATAATACGATGAAATCAATAAAATAGTAATTGCAACAAAGAAAGACGACGTCGTCGGTGTTATCGAAGGAGAAGGGTGATTGAGGATAAAAAGTTTGGGGAAAGAGTAGAACTAAATTAGTAATACAGACAACAAGGCTAATTCCGTGTTTTGTTTTACTAAACCGTTAGAAGATCGATCAGTTTAAATTATCTATTTTAATTAAAAATTGATAAATTTATTTTAATTAATTCAGAAGTAAAATTTTTCACTGTTTACAGAATGATGTAGTAAAAGAACGTAATCATTTTTTGAAGCGTTTCCTCCGCCTCTAAAAATAAAACTTTTTCTCGTTTCCGACAGAACTGAAAATTATACGGAAAAATTTATAATTCATATCAACAAATTAAATTTAAATCGTAGTCGTTATACCGGTAAAAAACTGAAAAATAATTAAACAATCTTAATGTATAAATTATAAGAGATGAATAATATACCTAACTTATAAAGTATATATCAAAAACTACGGTAAATAAAATTAATTACAATCTATGAAATTATATACTCGTAGTTCAACTGACAGATTTTTATCACAACCGGAGCAAAAAATTTAATCTCTTTCCACTTCATAGTAAATTAAAGAAAAATAAATAATTAATTACAACTCACTAATAAAGAAACGGGAACAATGTTTCTGAATATACCTAGCATTTATACAGAACATAAAATTTACCTTCTTCCCAATAATAAAAAAAAATTCTATAATGATATTTACTTTCTTATACGTAACAAAATAAAAAACAGTCCAAATTTAATTGTTAAAGTAGTAAAATTCAAAACCAGATGAATTAAGAAAAAATGCAACTTTAAAGTACGGAATATTATTATTATTTCCTTATTTTTATTTTTTTAACCGACGAACAACTAAAAGATTGTTATGGTCTGAAAAAAAAAAATCAAAAAAATAATATGTACTATTACACCAAACTACAGAAAACATTTACAAAATTTCGAATTAAGGCTGAAAAATACATAAAATAATAAACTTTTTATGCGCAACATAAAACAAATTAAAACAACTTTATCCTATTTTTCAAGTATGTCGATTTTTTATTGTTACTACAAATTTTCAAAATTTCTGAATTATTTTTACCATCAGTAACACTATCCTTAATTGCAACAAATGGTCGACCACATTAGTCACACCTCTCTCCCTGTTTCTGTAAGCATTGTAATGTTCCATAAACCTTGAAAGGCATTCAAGTAATACAGTCCCAATCATTCCAGTAATGGCAATGGAGTTGTGTTGATATTAAAAATTTTGTGGTTGTTAGTGTGTTTGTTTTCTAAATTAAAAAAAAAAAAAAAATGTATTTGTTTGATGTAATTATAGAATTGTGTACCGATTGATGATGATAATAAATAACCCAGCAATTGCGACTCCTCCGGAAAAGGGGACGCATTGCTCCCTCCTTATAGCTAGTGCCCCGTTGTGGCGTATTCCTGCTAGCCTATTAAAGAGTTAGCACCGAAAGGACTTCAGTGGACGGTCTGAAGGGGAATTACGTCGGGAGGACAGGCTTTATAAGCCTAGCCTTCCGCGGTCGGCCCATGAAATGGGTTCGATAACGCTGGTTTAACAACGGATTGGAATGCAATTAAATCCGTCTTAAATTCACTAAAATAATAATAGACAAAACTTGAAAAATTAGATCCGAGATTAAAAAAATAACCTTTTAAAAAACAAGCCCGATTAGAATGATCCAGCAGCAAGGGACTCTGTCCAGGTTCTGCGATAAAGTAGGGAGTAATAGACTCCTGCCAACTTTGCATTCCATTCCATTCCATGATGATGATGCGGGATCCTGCAAAAATCGACTGTTGGCATTCGTTTTTTTTAGGTTTTTCTGTTACTGTGTTTTGGTGGTTAAATTTCTATTTTTTGAATATATATAAACAGACACTTGTTAGGAGTGTAAAAGGCTCCCGCCAAAACGAAACAACTGAAAACTCACAAAAATTCATACTATTTAAATTAAGAAATTTAAAAGTAGTTTTGTTGATTTCCGCCATACCATCATAAGAAATACTGCGGAAAGTGTGTATTAGGTTGAATCTCTAACGCGATGCTGGACAACTTACAGTTAAGAAGAATATGAAGAAGCGGAAGTTATCTAAGAAGCATCACTCGATGACAAGGCGGGAATCGTGCGTCAACATGCTGAGCTCCAAATGCAGACGGATAAGGATTACTTCTTCATAGCAAAAATCTCGTATATTACATGATAATAAAAAAAACTTTAATGTGTCGATGCTTGTTTCTACAATGGTCACGCAATCGCTCTGTCGCATTACTCACAAGACATTTCAAAATAAGGAGTAGACCTACAATACAGTCATTTCATCACACATTTCTTCTAAGAAGGATGGGCGAGTTCATAGTACAATTGTGGTTACAATACTTTATGTCTGTTTGTAAACGTACACATCTTAATGAAAAAATTATATTTTTGAATCTGATAAAATTAATTTATCTATTTTATAATAATCTGAAATTAACAAATAAATAGACCTTTATTATAAAAGAAGTGGGACTCAGAAATTTCATAAAAAAATGTAGGTAATTAAAATATATAGACGCCGATAGCTACGGATTATCCAGATGTCCCATGATACACGGGATGTGGACAAACGGTTTTGTATTGTAAATGTGTTTTTTCTAAAAATGTCAAGATGAACACTCTTCAATGGATAGCATTTCTCATTCGAATCTTTAAAACATTTAACAGAATCAATCTCCCCTACATGATAGCTATACCGAATTATGTTCTTCCTTATATGGTTTACGGATTAAAAAATATATAGTTTTCATAAAAATAGTAGTTTCACAATGTTTTACTCTACTTTTCAATTGAAGCCGTATATATATATGAAGTACATTTCCCAGTAGAAAGAGATGCCTTAACTTGTTGCTCAATACCACTATTACCTTAATGGATGCGATACATGAAAAGCAACTTAGGGTACAAAAGACATTACTCAATGATGTATTCTTCGAAAATAATATTTTGCTCACTGTTTACACTGCCACTAAATAAACAGTATAAAAGTTTGCTAACATTTGAATGCCATTTGTATTTTGGTCGCTTTGGATACACTGATGTGTTATAAAATAGTTGGTTAACTGAAGATTTGCAACGCAAACACTTTATTCCATATTTTGTTAATATGTTAGGCACTATAAAATACTTATTCTAGATCGAGGATGTGCGTACGCGCGCCTGTGTGCGCGCGCGCGCGCGTGTGTGTGTGTATATACCTGCGTTCCAGAATGAGGAAGAATGCAGTTGAGGGGCTTACAAATAACAGAAGGTTTTCTTTGCTTACATAATTTTGTGCCTTTATTTTTAAAAAAATCTGAAATCTATAATCTGAGGAGATTCAAAGATGTATTGTTATTACAAATTTCCAAAATTTCTAAACTATTCTTACAGTCAGTAACATTATGCTTACATTGCAACAAATGGTCGGCCGCATTAGACACACCTCTCTTCCTGTTTCTGTAAGCATTGTAACAGTTGAACAACTGCTCGAAATGAACGTTCATTTGTTAATATTTAACTTTACAAGAACCGTGCATTATAACAGTTATACTAAGTTTACTTCAACTATAAGATTAAATGAATCTTATATTTAAATTTTTCATCAAACATGTGCGATTATGATTAAGTAAAAATGCCAAAAAAAAATCCATAACTGTTTAAACATGGCATGTTAAGGTTGCATGAAGAAAAAAACACAAGTTTACCTTACAGTTAATGCTACGAAACAAATAATCAATTGAAAGAATAAATGAATTATTTTCAAAAAGAAAGAAGACGAAGAAATCATAAGATATCGTGACGTCATTATTTCTCATGATCTTCTTGACCAAAAATGGGGTTAAAAATTGTTTGAGCTTAGATTATTTGTTCAATTATTTGTATCTAGTGTGCAACACATATACTTAGATTTTGACATAATAAGAATTCAATGATTTATTAATTTATTAAAATATCATGACTATTAAATTATTTTTTTTTGTTGTGATAATTTTATCCGTAACATTTTTAGAATATTATTTTGTACAAGTATATTTAAAAAAAATTGCTTTAAAGATAAGTTTATTTCAACCCTTTTTGAATAAATTTTTTTTTCGCTAGTAGAATATTGATTTACAATCCACCGTTTCCTTTTCTTTATATTGTTTTTCACTGAATTAGACAGAGCGTTCAAACCGGTTTAATAAACATTGGTGCCATATTTGTGTTTACAGTATCAATAAATTTTTTCTGCGAAACTATTATTTGTTATTAAAAAAAATTCCAGGTTTCGTTATCATAACTTTAGAACTAAGTACTTTCTTCTAAACTTATAACTTTATATTTTTTTTTATTTATAAAAATACGACTTATTTTAAAAATAAAATCGTACAGAAATCGGTTTTCAAATTTATTGATTCAACGGAAGAAAAGGATTCATAAAAATTTTCAAGGTTACTTTTTTATTTAATACGAGTTTATTACATTAATCTACGACTTTTATAGATTTAAAGTGGAACATGATGAGTAAGATTTTACAATATATCATAAGTAAATAATTTTAACAAACTCTAAGAAACGGATAGGAGTAATGTAATTCGGTCGAATACCTTATTCTGCGTTACTCTACATTTTTTCAATTAACGACATAATCTTATAATAAAAAGTTAACTGTTAACCCAGCGTTTGTTATAGAAGTTAATAAGAAACGACATTACAAGCTTATTATAAATTTTTTTTCATAACAATACTGCTAATAAGAGGTACTAGAAATAACCTTTATATTCTTTTAAAAAGATTCTTTTTACCAGTTAGAGGTAATTTTGTTTGTTAGTTACTTTCTTTTGTGATGTTAGAACCAGCTTCATACAGTTCATTCGGTCGGTTGTAACGAACAATGTAAGGGAATGTTGGGTCCAGAAAGCGACTAAATTAGGAACGATTGTGTGTGTCTGAGGGAGACCGAGTCGGACGTAATTCGATATCGCAGTGGTGCTGGTGGTGAACAGTAGCGAGAGCAAAATTCCAAAAGTGCTCCGATATAAATCAAGAATCGCTTTTTTAAATTAGTTCTCTGATTAGAGAGGGGTTCACCGTGATTGCAGGCACAATAGAATTCAATTAACCCCGCCCCATTGTGGACCTCGTGGGAGGGGACTCAGAATTTTGATTGTCCCGCACCGCTTCAGTAACCGTGAACAGCGTTGACGACGATGCTGTTGAAAATTTTCTCGGCCTTCCATTGTTTGTATGAACATCGTTACCTATCTACTATATTTTATAATAATGAAATTAATTTTTCCTCGCTACCTAAGTGAAAAATGTTCATAAACCTTGAATATGAAATGAATTTAATTAATTATTAAAATTGTTTCATTTTTCATTAATGAAATATTAATTTAAAAACATTATCAAACTGATTTTGTGTGTGTGTGTGTGTGTGTGTGTGTGTGTTAGTGTACAGGTTAAAGTTTTCTACGAAAGAGTGTAGATAATATTAATAAAATTATTACTATTTTTTAAAAATTAATTCAGTTTTGACTAAAAAAAAGCAGCATACCAATAAATAACAGATCTAAAAAAAGCAATCAGTCCTCAGTACCGTAAGTAATAAAGGTATAAGCTAATGAATAGGAGATATCGAGTTTGGTTTTTGGAAAGTCTTTCCATTTAAATATTCTCTGTCTATCTCTTCCTTGGTCTTCCACTTATTCTGGTAACTACTACAACAAGCTTATTTATCATCCTACACTTGCACCTGTTTGTCCCTTCTTAAAAACATTACTTATAACAGTTAAAATTTCCTTCACGAATATCATCTCTGTTACTCTAATAATTCTCCTTGTCCTCTAATATATGATTTTATAATCCTAGTAACTGCAAATTATTTCAACGTTTTCATCTCAATCACGTCTAATTTCTGGTCGTGCTTTCTCACTCTGTATATATCGTTACTTTACTCTCTCACTACAATCATATTCAGGTTTCCTTTAACGTTTTATTTTTAATTAAGTACCACGACATCCTTTTCCATTTCATTTAATCACGCCTACAAATTTCTACAGTATTTCCAAATCAAAATCTCAGTTTCACGACAAAATCGACTGCAGATACTTAATGGTATTCATTTTCTTTAAAAACTCATATCTATTCATTTATAACATCATTTATTTAACATCATACCATTAAAAATTATTATACAAGATTCCGAAAATTTAAACCCACAAGCAATAATAAATATATAAAGAAACGACTCGCACATTTATTTATTAATTCATAAATTACATAAAACCTGAAATAACGGTGAATATTTAAATGTAGAAAAACATAACTTCCAATATATATAAACCTGAATAAAACGTACACGTATATACGGAATAGATTACTATTGTACACACACAAACCCACACACACACACACACACACACACACACACACACTATATATATATATATATATATATATATACACACAGAGAGAGAGAGAGGGAGATTAATTTTTTAGTACGAAAAAACATAAAAAATATGTTTAAATATATGTATAATACATTAATATAAATAAATATATATATATATATATATATATATTTCTCCAGAATGAATTATTCTATTTTTACAATACTAAAACTAACTTGAGCTGCTAAAAGAAAGATACGTACAACCAAAAAACCCGGCAACACTATCGACTATTGGGCTTTGTTCCGTGATACTGAAGCGCTGAGATTCAAATGAAAATGAAATGTATTACCTACTTCATCAAAGTTTAAAAGTAAATTTGACACAATTACTGTTGCATACCAGGAAAATTCTTGTAGGATCATGTATAGGAAAAAAGGGGTATTACCCAAGCATTATTATTCATCTACACAAAGAAAATAAATTATTTTAAAATTAAACGGAAAATAACAACTTCAATGTACTCATGTATCACCTTTCATTTTACCTAAGACACGTCACTGATATCAGATTATACTTTATTTACCTCATGGATAGTTAAGTATTTTAACCAATTACTAAATTATCTTTATTAAGTTTCAATTACAAAAAGTATTTGTGAAATTAGATTTTATATACTGTATGTAATTTTATACGTTGGTATAAACGAAGAGATAGAAAGAAAACCAGTTATTTAAAGTTTATATTTTACTATGAAACATTAACTTCTCATTCATGCAACTCCACCACATAAATCTTTCGTTCAATTTCCAATATGTTTATAAAAATAATGGATACACATTTTAAAATAAATAATGATAAAACATAACAGTAGAAGTTGGAAAATAGAAAATAACTGCAATCATGAATCGTTTTGGCTGGAAGATAATAACAGTTAAAAAAAAATATATATATAAAATGTTATAAAACTAATGTAACTAGAACAAGTAATACAAAAAGTCAACGATCCACTAGGGCGAGCTGAAGCCAAACGTAATAGAGATTTTGAGGCTTAGAGAAGTCCCTGTAATGCAAACTTCCGCCTTATACCGTAGTTCCGTTACGTATTACAATGTGTAAATCCAACGTGTCATTTTATTCTCTTTATCAAATAATGAATTTATGCAGCAAAAAGTGATCCTTATTCAAGCTTAATAAATTAAATTAAAAAGTTGATTATTTTAAACCATTATTGATTAAGTTAAATTAAATTTTGACAAGAAGCATTTCAAAATTACCGAGGAAAAAATAAAATCTAAAAAAAATAAAATTTTTAATTTTATTTATTTATTATATGCCAAAAATATTCCCACTTTTACTTACAGAGTGACATTTTGGATAAACATAAACAATTAAGAATATGAGCTTTCTGGAAAAAATACATTTATATATATTATTAAATAAAAACAAAATAAAATATAAATAGTAATTAAAAATAACAGTCCTTGGAAAAGAAGTAAGTTCATTGAATCATAAATATCCGTTATATAAATAATAATTAAAGCCAACCAACCAAAATAAAACCAAACAAAACTTAACTAAAATAAAACTAAACAAAGCTTAACTAAATCTATTCATTCAAAATAAAAAGCGAAGCTTTAAAATATATCCAAAACATTATAGAAATACAGAAATTTTCTTTATTAATAGTAGTTAGAAGTACAAATATCCTTATTTTAATACCCTGAGGTATTGATTTCTTGAAATAGTGTGTTCTTATAAACAATATACAGATTGGCGTAGGAGTACTCATTATTCAAAATATTAAGAAAGACCATATTCGATTACATTTAATGATATAACTATTTTCTCTAACAGACAGTTTGATAATGTAATGATTGGAAAGTCGTATTTGGGGCACAATTCTAGTAACTTGAAATATCATTCACATTTTAACATATTCCTAATGTCCGCCACCTAGGAAAGGAAGTGTTATAAATCTTACTATAACGAGAAAATTCAAGCAGCACTTCATCCTTTGAATAATACTGCGTTTCAATGTAAAAAAAAAATTTTTTTGATAGAAGAATTTGTACTTTTGAGTGTATTATCCACGTTATGTTTCTGAAGTAAAATATTCACCTGAGAAACCAATTGTGTTTTAACCAAGCATCAGTTGTATATTGTATCCCCCTATTAATCTGTTAAAATAAATTCGAGTCAACCCTGAGTTCCTCATATGCACTACAGTTTTAATCCATTTTAATGTATGTTTAATGATGTGTAAAACAATATGAGTACGCCAAATGCTGTCTTAAAAATATAATGAGGAGTATTTCTTTGGGAATATTTAAGTTTCATCAGCTCATCACATTTTTAAATTAGTTCAGAACATTATTTATGTGATTCTAAAAATATGAACAAAAAATAAGAAAGATACACTAGAAATTAAAAATAATACATTTTAACAGAAAATAAAGGAGAATATAAGAAAAATAATGTTTAAACATGACACTCGTAATTTATGTCCACGGTTAGATTTTTGTGTATTAAATTTCTTTTTTAACTGAGCTTTTTCGTTTTATTCTGCTAATTAATGATTATAACTCGGACCATTTATTCTGGTTTTGGATAAAAAAGTAGCTTATTGTGGTATTCATTTAGATATGTTTTTAAATATATCTCCTTCTTTCGAACCTAAGAGATGTGCTGAAATGTAGATATAATAGTTATAAATCAAATTTTCAATCAAAAATCGCGTCAGTTATCTATATTTTGAAGTTAAATTTGGGAGATGGAATTTGTATAGATTTCAGGCTATCGCAAACCGTTTTAAATAGGGCTGAAAAGGAAAATGAACAGTCTTTACAAAATTTGTGTATTGATAACTGCTATAGAGATGAAAATTCTTCTTCGTTGTATATTCTCTGTTTTATTTAGCGTTGGTGTGGACTTTTGATGGAGACAAAAAATAGAGAAAATTGAAAATTTTAAAGATTTGGCTTAAGATATTAAAGGTTAAGAAACTTTTAAAATCTCGACATCATGGGAAAACAGAAACAGATTTTATTTGTTGTGTATTACATTCGGAAGCAAAACCGCTGGAGAAAAGAGATCTTGGTTGGAGAAACATTTTACGGCGTAAAGATCAAACAACTTAATTTTCTATAACTTTCACAAAAACAAATCCAGAACAGTGATCAATAAAGTAATTACTGATTGCTGATCCGGAATCGATATACATTGTGAGAAAAAGGTTGAAGTCAGATTTACGAAACATAAGGAGAAGTCGTTGGTTTGCTTATCTGTAAATTTTTCTCAAGCTTTTGATAATCCGAAATTATAAACCCTGAAGTTGTTTGCTCATCAAAACAAAAAAAAGAATAAATTCTACAGTGGATATCGATAAGAAAAATTAATGAAAGATTATGAAGATTTAAATTGAAAGAGAAGCCGTTATAATGGAAAGGCACCTCAGCTAAAAATACATTTTTTCGCTTCTAATTCACTGGAGTAAAAACTCCAAAAAAGCAAAACTATATTTCAAGAAAAAATTGAAGTCCTTCCAATTTTCGAAGCCTGTTACCGGTCATTCTTGTTTGATTTTTGTCATAATAAAAGTTTAGGATCTTCTGGAAAAAACTTCTATTTATTAAATAATTTCTGATCCGGTTAGATACTTTTTTAACAATCTGTCTATCCAGTTTAAGATGGTATTTAAAAAAATCATTTATCAGTTCTTCTAGGAGAATCCAAAAATTGTTCTTTAAATGCTGTGGTCGGTCTTTACCAAACACAATCTTTTTCTTAGGCTCCTAATTAGTTTGCAGTTTTAGTCAGTATTATGATAATTCTGCGCGCAGGTCCAAAACCATGTTTTCTGGGCAGAAAATTAAAATATTTATTTTTCTCTACCTTAACTTACATAAAATCCTTGAATATGTTGTAATGAACGTAAATAAATCGAATTATAGAAGCAAATATTTCATTGTTTAATCAATTGTTTTTAATTATATTCATAAATCCCCTGACCAGATAAATTTCAGTATAAAATGAAATAACATAAACATAGATTATAAAGATGCTTGAATTGATTGTTGAAAATTATGTGAAAATGCATACTATAAAGAAACAAAATTGAATAAAACGCAGAAGTTGTGTGTGGGTTTGGATAATCAAAAGTACTTTTTAATTTTCCGTTTCTAATCAATAAATTGTAACATAAAATTTTTATGATTTATAAGTCAATATCTAAATACCGTCATTATAGCTAATTAAATAACACATTCTCAGAGTAAATGAATTAATATATCTACACAAAGAAGTAAGTGAAATGACTTGATAATATTATTATTTAATCATTTACTTAATATGTCTAATTTAAATATATTAAAAGTCTATAATAAAACATTTAATGTATTTTAATCAACATTTCATTACGACACAGCAGTTTACAAGTTAACTTTTTACTAAAAATACAATTCTTTGATATTTTATCTATATTATCTATTTTAGATATTTAACGTATAAATGTAAACATAAATAATTATCGATACAGATTACAAGTTTTTAGTTATTTACATAAATCATAAAGTATAATATTGTAGTAAGTAATAAACTTATAATTGAAATAAAATCATATAATAATATTTATAGATATAAATAATGATGCGCATTATTTAGATATTGGAATCTTAAACATTTAACTGATAGTTAAAACTTAAATAAAAAAAATAAAAAAGATCTATAATGCAAATACTCTTCAAACTAAATCTATTAAATTAAGACAGAATAATTCTTTTAAAGTAAATTTATTCGGTATTAAAACCATAAATTTAGTTAATAAAATGATGCAATGTACTGAAAAACAAAGGTATTGAATCAACTATATTGCTTTAATGTTGTATATACTCAAAACAACATAGATAAAACCCCTCCTCACAGGAAAGTAAGAAAAGTGAATCAAATGGAGAGTAAAAGAGATGAAGGGAGAGAAGAAACGGTGGGAAAAGAGAGAGTATGATGAAGTAATCCAGGGGTGGAAGAGCAGGAGAGGGAGAAGCAATTTCAGGTTGAAAATTGAAAATGGATCTGAGCGCCTGATAGTGACAAAGTTTCTGGATCCTGTTTGCCCACTCTCAATTACAGTTAGTAATGGGCAAACATCATTACTAGCTGTTACGTAATGGCACATCAGGGCTTACGTACTACCGACTGGGCTTACCGGTCTCCCGTAAGGAAACTAACAAACTAACTTCAAAATCTTAAATTGAAGTAGGACTTGCTTGCAATCCGACAGCAGACATTCCAGCAAATATCAAAGCTAAATTAAATTCTTTATAACGCTTTTATCTTTCTTACAACACATCCTACTCAACGAAATTACTTTATTTTGTTCAACTTTATTCAGGGCTTCCCCAAATAATACATTACAAAATTAATTTACTCTTATAAAAACAAACAATTGATAAAAAAATGATAATAATAGTAAAATGGTACTACGCTAAATTTTAAATATTAATTTTTTAACGTAATACTTTATTACTTTCAAATTTTTTCATCGTCACGTTCATTTATATCGTTAAATTATTATTTCTTAAAAAAAAAGAAAAATATTTTATTTTCAACCTCCAATCGAATAATGTAACATTTACGTCATAGGTTTTTAAACATTGTCTTCTATAATAACTTGTCAAAAGAATTGTAAAATTAAACTATCCGTGTTTATGAATATGCAGTTAAAAAATAATAATATAATAAAGCAAATGATACAGTTTTTATTGCCACTATAGAATGTTTTTTTTTTTTTTTTTTTTTTTTTTAATTTACATATCTGATGTTTTAATATAGTGATCACCGAAAAATATAAATTTTTTTTTGAAAACGATGGTTTTTTAAGAAATAAATTATACACTTTCTAGGAATAATTAAGTACAGAGAATTCTTGTAACTGTGTGTTTATGCACGCGGGTGCGTCACAAATTTTTACTCTTTTTTTAAAATGGGCAGGTTTAATAAGAGATTTCGAGATTTTATCAGTATGAAGTCTCTCCAATCAATGTTCCTGAATGTCAGAAAATAATGCAGAAGTGCTTTAAAGTAAAAAAAAACGACTTTTTCAATAATTTTATCAAAATTGGTAGAACGTGTTAAAAAAAATTAATATTCTCGTAGAGTAATAAACGTATTTCAATTTTATTAACATTTAAAAGAACATTTAAAAAAAATATGAGAATTTATTTTTAAAAAATATGCAAAAAAAAAATGGATTAAAAAGAATGGATTAGGATTAAAATTTCAAATTTTTACGATAAATGTTGATAGGAGATTCAAAATCTGTTATGGAGATTTTAGTAAAAAAATAAATTCCGTGCAACATTAAACATGATAAAAATTTATCAAAACTCAAAAAGGTCTATGTGGAAATAAATTTAAAGGTTAAAAATTTGAAATAATATACAGAAATAAACCCGCCTGGTTAGTCTAGTGATTAAACTCGTCATCGCAGTCAGCTGATTTTCGATGCCAAGAGTTCTAAGGTTTGAGGCCTTGTAAAGGCAGCTGCTTTTACATGAATTTCATTGCTAGGCTGTGGATACCGGCATTCTTTGGTGATTGGATTTCAATTAACCATACATCTCAGGAGTAGTCGACCAGAGTCTGTTTACATGTAGTCTGTTCCAGACTACATGTTTACTGGAACATTTACACTTACATTGCTTTACATCTGCAGCTATGTCAAGCCTGTAGCAGTAATTGCATTTGCTCACACACAGACATACACACGTACACATACATTATATATATATATATATATATGTAGAGAGAGAAAGAGAGAGAGAGGAGACCCGGCAGTAGTTGGAAAACTGGTTGAAGAAATATATACAGTCTTTTTTTTTCAAATTATGCTGAACATTATATTTAAGTGATAAAAGCATAGTTGAAAATATAGATATATAACTGTTACAAAAATATATACAATTTTATTTAAGTTATAAAAGTAATATTTGAAAAATTGAGCTTTGAAACATTGCTTAAAAACTGATCGTGACTATTACGCAAAAACACAGTTTTTATTCATATTCGGTCAGATTAATAATTAATCTGATTAAACTAACCACCATGTATTCATCAGTATTTGCCGTAAAATGTTATAAAAACTGTATTACAATATTATAGGTCTTCCGTAAAAAAATTAAGGGTACATCAGCTTTGCTTATAATTGATTTTCTGCGCCGAAGTTATAGTTTATTTGTTCTTTGAAATTCAATTAACGGCAATACGTCAGCAATAATATTACGCGAAGTGACTGCCAATGTATGTTTAATCATAGAAACTATTGTGATACCATAATTTATTAATTTTACCTTGACGAGAAATCGAGAAATTGGCGATAATTACATCATCACTGATCAGTTGTTAAGGACGACTATTATATAATAGTAATAGGTTAATAGTAATAATTGAACATAGGTTCTACGTTCAAATCCTAGGAAACATACATTTTTTTATAGCCTGATTTGAATACCGTTGTTAATGTTTTTCAGTTTTTGGGCTTGAATTAATGGTATTTTCGCCACGATGGTAGGTTCGATATCGATGAACTTTAATTAGGTTTGCATGATATGGTTTTCCAATTCTAAGAAAACTTTATATTAAAATCAATAATCAACACGCAAGATTAGCATGATGAAAGACCAAATGTTCAATAATAACGTAGAATGGAATCAAAGTCGATGCAATTTTATAATAATAAATTTTGTTTGAATCCGAATATCAGTATTACCGGTGTACTTTAAGATTAAATTAACGCTAACGCCTACTCTGAGCCAAGACATGATTAATTATTTTTTATTAAATCGATCGATAATCGTTGCGTAAAATATCGTAGTGAAAACAAAAAAAAAAAAAGTTTAATAAATATTTTTAACAACGAAATATATTTAGGAACAATTAGAAAAAAAAAGTAATTTGATTTAGATTAAATTAATTTTATAGCGTAAGTAAATAAACAAAAATAATTATTCATATTAATTAACTATTTACATTTCATGGAATAATTTGTTTTCTGATAAATTATTTAGGCCTAAATTAAAATAAATTTTAATTAAGTCCTTCAAATAAAACAAAAAAAAAAAAACAAAGAATATCTCTATGAACAAAATTAAAAATAATAACAATAGCAATAGTTATTATAATAGTAATAATAAAAATAACAAAAACAACGAAGTGATTAATTTTAATTATATTCATATATGAAAATTAAATTAATTAGGATGCATGAGTGTTCCATTTTAATAAGTAAATACCAATTAAAATTTTATATGATGATTTTGAAAATTTGCAAAAAAACATGTTTCTGCGACATTATTTATTTATTAATAAACAAAAATGAAATACGGTAATTATTACGTATGAGTTGGGCCAATTATTAAGTTATCAGTGTATATTAATTATAATACATAGAATGAATAATGAGATGATATAATTAATTAAAAGCGAACAATTTAATTACCGATATAGCCAGCTTTCGTAATTAACTGACAAGAAACTCGTTAATGAGTTAGTACTATTCTAATGAATGAATTTAATAAAAACTTATATACAGTACACATTTATAATGTAGAAATATTACATTAATATACATATTAGAGAGAAATTTAATAAGGTAAAAATGAAAAATACAGAATTAATTCAAGATATAAAGTTAATAAGTTTTGAAATAATAAATGTTAGTAGTATAATAAAATATACACTGCTGTTGATGAGGAGAGAGCTAATTCAAGCAGAGATCCGTCATTTAATTTAATTCAGTCCCTCAGTGAAATGATGTTAAGTAAAAAATAATACGATAACGGCTCGCGTGAGTGAATGAGTCTTGTTTGAGTATGTAAGTAGGGTAAGTAAAATAATTTTAAATGAGAAATTAAATCATAACGGTGCCGAACGAAAATTGCTCAAAGTTCTTGTTTTCCCAGTCCAATGTGTGTGTGTGTGTGTGTGTGTGTGTGTGTGTGTGTGTGTGTGTGTGTGTGTGTGTGTGTGTGTGTGTGTGTATATAAGTAGAATAATACCGCTTTCTAACCAACCCGAAAATTTGAGATAAATTTTTAAAAATCGAGCTGGATAGATTCGATTTAATATTCTGTGCGGTTAAGTTGGATATTAGATATATTTAAATATTAGCCTTTAAGTTTTCATTTGTTAATTGATTTAATCTTTTTTCAAACAATATTGTAAAATCTTTTTTGCTGAATCTAAAAAAGATCCTGTTTTTAGAAATCTGATTCCGAAAGTTTTACTTCGGTCAATTTTTGCTTCACAAAATTTATAACTTGATAATTTAAAATTTTGAGGAATTTTTGTTGTAGAATATTAAATGGACCAGCCGAATCTGAAATTTAATACTTTTCTACTTCTTATGAACACATAAAAATCTTCATAACTGTCACTCGTAGTGATATTAAACTTTGTTTCGATTTTTTTTAAATTCTATAAATTACTATATAAGTTGAAATTATGATGAAAAAAAATTTTATTAGAATTATTTAAATTATTATTATACATTAGAAATGATGTGAAAAGGAGCTCAACGTTAGCAGATTCGTTTTAGTTATTACCTGTTATACCCGAAATAAATCTCTTTTATTTTATATCCGAAACTAACTTGAGTTACGGTGTCTGAGATCTAAAAGCAGGACATTTTTTCAAAGTGCTTGAAAAGTGTCAAAAAATAATCAAAAAACAGCAAATGTTTTATGCATGTTCCATCAAACCTGATGGTTATTTCAGAAATATTTGTTCTCTGAACAACCACGTTTAAACCATTTTTAAACTATGTTTAATAACTAGTCTAGAAGTAACGGATTAGTTTTTTGCGCACAAATTTATGGCTGAATCTTTTGGGAAATAATAGTTTCTTTCATAATAATAAACAAATAAAAATTAAACGCCACTATATTTTGAAGAAATAAGGATATTCTGAACAACAATGCGCAGAGAAGAAGCCAATTTTGGTATATATATATATACAATTTGTATTATATATTTATACAAACTAATGAAACATCTTTAAAAAGCAACCTTAACAACCAACATAACTAAAAATTCTTCTAAAGTCAAACTTTACACATGTATTAACTAAAACATTTTCTACAAATAACCATTTGAAGGTAATATGATTAAAACTAAAATAACCTTAATAAATGATACCTGAATATCTTTCCAAAATCAACGTTAACATGAGATAACGCGAAAAAGTTCCAAATATCATCCTTTTTCAAAACTCTATTTATTAACAAAAAAAAAAAATTAGTCTAGTGTCATCATAACTTTTAAAAGGGTTTTGTCTTTTAAAGCAAAACTTAACAAAGTAATGCATTATTTTTACTTCTTTGTATATTAATTTTACCTTAAGCTAACTTACAACATCCCCATGATAAATTACTTATCCCATTTTCTTGTATACATTTCTTGTCATCATTAGGTGGTAAGGCTTTGTTATTCATTTCTAAACTACAAAGATCATAATTATAACTTCTGATTAGGTTTATAACTTTCATTATTTCTTGTTTCTTAAGAGACATTTCATACAATTTTACAAAGTTATCTCATTTTCTAACACACATTTTTTAACTTAACACTTTTTAACATCTATTTTTTCCCCCATCATCTTGAACAACAGTGGCGAATATTTTCGAACTCAAACCGATAAACTTTATCATAATCTCACTACATCTTTCATTTTACCCGATACCGTTTTGTTAATTCTATTGAAACCAAATACATTATTCTCTGCATAGTGTAAACTATTGAAATAATTTATCGTTTGTTTTAAGTCTGAGTAGAAGTCATCACTTCTAATAAATAAATGAATCCGTATCTGTGAACAATAACCTTACATTTTATAAATATCTTTTCTTCATAATATTATAGTGAAAGTCATACATTATACATTTTGAAATATCTAATATAATAATTTCTACATATATTGGCATATTAGCCCATATATTGGCTAAAACAGGAGTTTTCGGGTATCTTTAATAAACAAGAAATGGAACAATATCTAATTAAGAATTTTAATTTTTCGAGACAAAAAGGAGTAGGATCATCAAATTATATAATAATGAATATATATATAAAGTTATTTGATGTGATACCGACAATACGGTCAGAATCTACTATTTAGCCTGGTTATACAAAAATAAAAAAATAAAAAAATAAAAAAATAATTTCAATAAATTTGTATGCCAAATGTATATCTTATTAAAAAAGTTTAAAAGATTTAAACGATTAAAAGATTTAAACAGTTTAAACGATTTTTTTAAACTGTCTAGATAATAAGGGAAAATATTTGCCAACCCAGAAGTCAAATCTTTTGGGATAACAAAATCAGAAGCAACAATCTATAATTATACAACTAATGGTTATGAAAAGACAGAGGATAAACTGAAAGATTGAACGTTTTACAATTAAACTTACCAAGAAGCTACATTCTCCAAAGTACTTTTCTCGGAGCAATGGAGGGAAATTACGGATTCTTTTACTGCCAGCTGTTGTGTAATTTATAAATTATGGTTGCTGGGGTAATAAAAAATCGAAAAGAATTATCGGTTATAATAAACTTGCAGAAGAGAAACAACATAAGTAAAGGTAATCCATTTTATCTTAAACTTCTTCTCTTTTAATCTTGCTTAGTTAATGTAAACCAAGATAAAGTTGTTCAGACAAAATGCTATCTTAAACAAGGTGTAACTTATTTCTCCAAGCCACAGTATCTATTCACTACAATTCCGAGAAGTATAAATGTACAAGAAAATGATATGGTAAACAAGGAAAAATGCAAACCTTAGGTTTACAGAAAACGAATAAAATAACTAGCTTTTTAAATAATTTTGATATTAAAGAAGCAGTACTGTTATCGTTACCAGATATAATATGAATAAACAGGAGAGAAGAAATCAAAGAAAAGAAAAAAAAACATACGTAGAGAAAGAAGGAATCTATAAATGACACGAAATCTAAAATTAAAGAGATCGGAAAAAAGTTAAGCAAGAATAAAAATTAAAACAACTTGAAGAAACAGTTAAATTAAAATTTACAACTGTTCGGTTCGAATTGCCTTTAGAAATCGAGATGGATATTTTGGAATTCGCTTTTAACGATGTTGGAAGTATCCTTATGTTGGTGTTTCATGTTAGATTCCAAGATGGTATCGTAAACGTTTGTCATTTAAAGAAATTTAAATGATTCACTTTTGCATACAAATATAGATTCTTCCCCGATAAAAATATTTCATTGTGAGCGCACTAAATTCTTTTCAAAGATAAAAATGGGAAAATTAAAATATAACAATGAAAATTCATTTCGGGATGTTTTTTGTTTTGTCCACTTGTCTCAAAGGCCGGGGACTAAAAACAATTAAAGAACCAGAAGATGAAGAAGATGTAAAAATACAACAAATTAAAACAAAGGAAACCAAAACATTAGAACGTGCAAGAGATTGGAAGATTTAGAAAAAAGTTTGGATTAGTTAGTTTACGGACATAAAAGTTTACCCATAGAAACAAGAAACGGTATATTTTGTCTTGAGAAGGGCTGACAGAAGAATTTGCTTCTAATTGTTGGTTGGAAAAAGAGATCGAAAAAATAAAACAAATTTAAATTTCAAGTCCAAACTTAAAACGGATCGATTTAAAAACACACCAACAAACTAAACAGAAAAAACTGTGTTTGTTTGTCAGTGTAATAAAAATTAGGATTTAAAATTTAAAAGTATGATTTATATGTATTAAATTGTTCGGCTGTGCTAACAACCTCGGTAGTTAGAAGGGAGTAGTGTGGAAAGTATCCATAGAATTTATTCTTACACATCTGAATCGGAATAATAATGTGTTTGGAATTGCAATGGAAAACATTAGAAACAGAATATATACTTGGTCAAAAGGGTCTCAAATTTATAAATGATATGTTTTGCAGTCTCTGAAAACAGATAATAAACTCTAAGCGGGACACCACCCCAGAGCATACCCACAACTCACTGATGCTTCAGTATGGGACCGTACCGGATGCGTGAAGAATAGATCTTGCCACACGCTGTCCATATGGATTACTGTCGTAATCCATATGAATTTATAACACAGACAGTTTCACAGGGATATCTAAACGAGCAATAAGGTTTTCTCTAATTTTATAAAAACTGACTGAAATAAGTATTACTTGAAAAGTGGCTGATACCTGAAAAACTGTCAGTTCAAAAACGTCCAAATTTGACTAGGACAATGAGAAAATATTAGTTAATAACATACATTTAGAATTTACACGTCTTACAGGGACGTGAAGTCACGTTAGGTTTTTAAAGTAAATAAAAAATGAATACTGCAGTTTTTGTCAATTTTTCTTCATTTTTTTTTTAAAAATAAAATTAATTCGTTAATAAAAGGGAATTCATAATTCTCCTTCTCCCTTTTGTATCGTGACGGTGCAAGATATTAAGCTACACTAATCGTTAAACATACAGCTACTAGTAAATAATTGCATGCATAACAAAAGAGCTATCACTTTCAAATCGCTACAACACATTCCAACTATATATTTAATAATTTATATTTTCGATTACATATTTTCAATAATCTATGTTTCTTTGAAATTAATTTCATAACCAATTGGTACAAAAGAATGTTTGTTACCATTGAGGGCAGAACTGCTTTTAAATTATACTTGAAGGAATCTATAAAAGGCACCACTTCTAAGGTTTATAAACTTGTCCTAATGGAAAAATTATCTCATTCATATATGTGCATTACTAAGTTATTACCTTCAGCCAAGTATCGATTCTTTGTGTCAGTTTCAAAAAGCACAGAAATTTTGTATTATTTTTTAAGTAAATTCCAAATTTGTATTTTTAATTCTAGAATTTGTCTTTTTGATTGACTTAATTTCATTAATAATTAATTTACCTTATTTATTTTGTGATATAAGAAGGGACCATTGAACTGTAATAGAAAATTTTAATCGTAACATTTTTTTCTTTCGTCTTATCACAGCCGTTTAAATGAGACAAATATTTAGGAACGTTGAGAAATGTTGCCCTGTCAAATACAGATTGCAAATAATAATGAGAAATAGCGTATAATACGTTTATATTTTAATTCCAAACCATTTCAAACCACAGTTAAACGAAATCGTAAGGCTGTTACATTGACATGTTATTTTTTATTTTGTTGAATTAACAATGAATAAATTGTAATTTGCTTATTTTATGATAGCGTTTATTTATATTTAATAAAATGGTTTTAAAATAATTCTTTAATTAACTGCTACATTTAAAAATAGGTTGAATAAAATGATATATAATATAATAAATATGTGGCATTTTAAAAAATAACAAAAATTGGTTTAATATTTATTTGTTACTGTGTGTTATAGTGTATAAAAACATCATTTAAGGAGGTTTGATAATCATGAGTAGATGCAAATAGTAGACGCAAACGTTTTTTTGGCCTTGGTTTCACTTACACTTTCTTTTTTAACTATATAATTTTTATTAATTGTGTTAATGTATTTAATAGTATCTATGAAAGAAATATTATTATTATTATTATTACGATATGGTATTAGCATCGACAGTTTCTTTTAAACCAATTTAATTGTCATACTGGTTTGTCAGCTAATATTATAATGTGGATAAAAAAAATGAAAAAAATATTTTTGCAAATAGAGCATTATCAATAAAACGTGTAATTTCCTGAAGGTGATCAAAGGAAAATCTTATAAAAATTGACAATTTGGTCAGTAGTCTTGCAAGGAATAAGATATTTATTGTTGAAGTACCTCAAAACTGGGTTAAATAGAGGCAGGTAAAATGAGCTTTCCGAAAGAAAAAACTCGTGTTGTTTTTCAAGCAGAATTAATAACAATAATGATCTAATTCAAAACTAAAAAAAAATCAAAGATACAATTCCATTTTAATTTTAAAGGATATTAACGTTTATTAATTTTAAGTAATAAATTAGTTATTGATCTATCACCTAATTCCTTATTAGTCTCTCTACCCATTGTTAGGATTATTGTAGAATCTAAACCTACATCGTTGGCAGGTATAGAATGGTGTTGTGTACGCACGTATCTGCAATTATTGTTTCTAATTAATCCCAACACGTACCATGAAAACGCCTTTAATTAGACCTCAACTGCAAATAACAAGCATTAGTTTAAACTATTGAAAAACTAATTATCCTGTTGCAGATTTACTTAGATAAATAAACCAACTATAAATAATGTGTAATTTATAATACAAAACAAACATATAAGCCACAGCAATCGTGATATTTTGTACGATTTATTTTTAAATACTAAATAAATTTAAATTAGTAGCCCCTCCGCCTAAATACTATCTTCCATAGGGGTACCTAATTTCATTCATATTTGTAACTTATAATAAATCAAACTATATTATTTATGTCAGACAAAATTCTTTTTAAATCTTTTAATATGTGAAGTAAATTCTAATTGTTATTAAATACGGGTCTAATTTTATCATGGAAATGACAAAAATCATTCATTCGGTTGCAATTTTATGTGACTATATAATGCAAATTGTTGATATATACAGCCTGTTAAAATATTTAATTATCGCAATATTTGTTTATAAAAACGTTAAACTCATAAATTTTAATCTATTTACTATTATGTTTACTGAAAACTCGTTTATCATAGACTTTAAATACCAGCAACAGTCACATTAGATTAGTGATTCTCAACCTTTTTAGCTCCACGGCCCTCAAAAAGTAAAAACAAAATTGTATAATAAATATTTTGCGACCCTCCAACTCCAACCCAATGAAACCTATACTGTATTCAGTCAGCTTATAGAGTGAAAACTAATAAATTTTGCGTTTGTGTTAGTGAGTTCGTCATGATTTTGCTGAGTCACGTCCTGTGTATCAGTGCCGATTCACGACGCGGGCATATCTATATACAACACTATAATCATTACTCGTATATTAGTCGTACCGTAAAATTAATCTTATAGTAGTTATGTAATGAAACGTTTATATAATGTCTTCTCACTCCAATTAAAACCCTTGATTTTTTCATATGATCACGCTTTTTTTCTCGAGTTCAATTTTTGTGTTTCTGTTACTTATCTACTTATTCTAATGTTGTTATTTAAAGTTATTACGATAATGCAATTTTTTTTAAGTTTACTGGAACGTTAGTGTAGTATATTCCTAAATTTGTGTCTGTACGACTTAAATTATACCATTATTTTGACCCATATCTGATACCGATTCAGCTGATAATAGTGAACCATTATTGATATCTCCTCTGAAAAAAAGGCTGCGAAAAAGCCCTTAAGTCGTGTGGAAAAGCACATAATTTTAAATGCTTACAAAAGCGAATTACAGAGTAATCCATCAACGTTCATTTCGGATGTCGTTAATAAAACTGCTAACATAAGTGAAAGTTGTACTGCTTCAGTGTACAATGTGATTCACGAGTTTAAATCTACTAATGAGTTAAGGTCTCCTAAGGAAACAAAACCGCTTTTTCTTCAGTTTTTCAACTGAAGAAAAAGCTGACGGTTTCGATAAAAACGCGATTTGTAAAAAGTACACGAATATTATTTCTGAAACGAACTACTTACAATAGACAAAGTGTTACGAGTTGCAAATACCAATAACGATCTATCAGATTTCCGAAGAACTACTTTTTATAAATTATTAAAAATTGTGAATTTTATATACAAAAACGGGGCTGGGAAAGTGCTTTAATTGACAGGGATGATATCATTATAAGGCATTAGTTCACTGAAATAAAAAAATGAGTCAAGAAGGCCGAAGAATATATTATATGGATGAAACTTGGATCAACAAAGGCCAAACGAAAAGTTTCGTTTGGAATGATAAAGCTGTGAATTCGTCAAAAAAAGCTTTCTGTGTAACTTATAAACCGGTAATAAGATTCCATAGAGTAAAGGTAGGTGTCTCATAATTACGCATATCGGCAGTGATACCGGATTTGTCAATGCTGGTCTCTGGATTTTCGAATCTAAATCTACAGGAGATAATCACAAGATGAATGGAACGTCTTTTGAGGAATGGTTTAGCGATGTGTTACCTCTTCTGAAGGATAATTCGGTTATATCTTAGACAACGCCCCTTATCATTCATGTGAAAAGGAAAAAACTTTCAACCGTGTCTTGGAAAAATAATGATATCAAAATGTGTCTGTCCACAAGGAGTGATTTTTGATGAGAATGAAAAGGTCCAATTATTGCCTAGGGTTTCGCGTATTAAAAGTAATTTTAATGTGTATCAAACTGATGAGTTAGACAGATACAGTGGTAAAACCGTGATTCGATTACCTCCCTATCATTATGACCTCAACCCAATTCAGTTAATTTGAGGGCAAATCAAAAGTTACGTAGCGTCAGAAAATACTTCATTTAAATATCTGATAAAAAAAATTCATATTTAAAAGCCATCGATAAAACGGGTCAGCAGGAATGGAAAACTGCATAAAATATGTAATGGATATTGTTGACCTAAATTATTGAGAACTGGATAATATAATAGGAAACAAAATTGAGCCTCTCACTGTATCGCTTAATGCTAATACCACTACGGATTTCTCACAATCAGATGACGAAAACTAAATTGAATTTATTTGTTTACTTGAAATACTTGAAAACTAAACACCCGGATCATAAAAGCAAACCCTTGAATTTTTTCTAAAGAAAATTACATACTTTGAAAAATCAACAAGCTTCTATTTGTAAATCAAGCCATACTGATAAAAGTACACTTAACAGGACAACGTCTTTTGGTGTATTTTATGAAGCTACTAAAACCTATAACATAGACTGGATAAAATGTATTGCAGTAGGTAGTGTTGGTGAAAATCTTGTAACAGGAAAGAACAGTGGATTTCTGAAAAAATTAAAAGATCCTTTATTCCATGGGCGGAATGGACGCACTACTTTCAGACATGCTCTTGCTATAAAAGATATGCCGAATAATCTCAAACAAATTCTTTGAAAAGCTGTAGAAACGGTTAATTTTATTATTAAAAGTCAACCATTACATAATAGGCTATTTGCTAAACTATGCGATGAAATGGGCGAAATTAAAAAAAAATTCTTTTTTTTTCCGTACAGAATTCAGATGGTTATCGCGGGGAGAATGTTAACTCTATTATTGTAATTGCGTGATAAATCAATATTTTTTTCAGGATATACAAACACCATTCTCAGTGTTTTTATAGAATAATGAGTATATGTTGCTGTAGGCTTCCTTAGCTGATGTATTTTCACATATAGATGTGAATATGGATTGAAAAATACGTGATAAAAACATTTTATTAATAACAAAGTTCATGTTTTCATTAAGAAGCTTGATATCTGGAATTCGCCTTCAAAGCAAACATTTTGATGTTTCCACACACTTCCGATTATATTCACCAAAATTTGGATAGCATGAAGATGCATTTGCACGAGTTAAAAATTGTTGGTGGAGTACTTCCCGGAAAAGAGAAATGATTTCTTGAAGAAACTTTACTGAATCCATTTAATCAAACCGTTGTTTCAGCTGCTAAGATATCAGTTCAGAGATTCACGACCAGCTCATCAAAGTGTCTGTCGATAAAACATTACAAACACAATTCACACCTGAAGATTTAGATAAGTTTTGGATTGCTTGTAGAAGTTAATGCTACGTCTTACCTCTGTGAAAAGGGTTTTCGTTTAAGTTTGCGCTAAAACCTAAATACAGGAATCGTCTTTTATCATTTGAAAAAAATATGCTTTGTGCGTTCCTAACATGAGCACGTATGGAGAAAATTAAAAAAAAATTAACGAACGCAACCATTTCATTAATTTTTTTCTTTACATGTGCATTATAATGTAAGTTAAATGTTTATAATTTTTTTCCCCATAAAATAATTTCATTATTGTATACGTTTAAAGTTGTAGGCTTATTTCGGATCCCCACTTTCACATCACCGCGACCTCCGTTTTGAGATATGCTGCATTAAATTATAAAATACCATAGGAACGTTTTTCATGGTTTATCTTAAAAAAAATATTGAAAATTCAATAATTTAGAAATCGGTTTTCAATAATTTGGGACTTCCTAGATTTTACCGCGACAGCCTGAATTGATGATTTAGTTATCAGAGTGTACATACTTTTTTAACTTCACATTTTTGAACTGGAAGAGACGGAGTAATCTCAACAACATTAATGTTTTTAATAATAACATAGATTTAATTTACGTCTATTTGTTAGTCACTCTCTATGAATTTGTTATTCACAAACAGTAAAATTTTTGCGAGGTCGGTCATCAAGTTCTAATTTGCAAAGAATTTTTAAAATCTAGAAAATTGTCAAATTCCTTAACTCCAAAATACTTCAAAAAAAAATTCTTTGATCTAAATTAATAGAAAAGAACACTAAGAGTAAAACGGTTAGGATGACTAAGGTTATAAAAAATGTTAAATGGTAGGCTTTGAAGTATGAGAGCAAAGAGAAAATAATAAAAATCGTTTAGTAGTTGTAGAACCAATTTTACGGGGCCCAGATAATGGGTATTTCTTCACGTCCATATTAAAAGCGAGGTTCTTAGAAAAAGAATGAAGATGGAAGATGCAATGTTAGATAAAATTAAGTAAAAACAGCTAAAGTGGTATTGATAAATAAGGCAGATGAATGAAGGTAGAGAGAATTACATTATGAAACTGGGAACGATGTAGAAAAAGGAAGCGGGCAAGACCACCAAAGTTAGGGTAAAATGGAATTTGGGAAGCATCACAAACCCTCGAACAGTTTAATGAGAAAAATATAGATGTATGGCATTTGGGATCACGATAAATGGCAAATAAAATACTTTAGAATACTATAAAAAAAGTGTCATTAGATTTATTTGAAAGTTGAAAAACCTGAGCTATTAAAGCGTGATTGTTAAATCATTCCCTTTACTGACAGTTTTAATATATATATATATATATATGTATATATATATATATAAGTACGAAATTTGAATGTATCCTTACAAGGCCTCCTTGTATGCTTAATATATAACAATATGATTTCAAGTTATTTCAAAATTGTCCATCAGATATGAGGGCATAATTATTATTAAAAAATTAAAATTGTAAAAATTATCGTAAAACGAAAAATAGTTTTAAAAATCATTAAATTCATTTTTAATTGATAATAAATTCTACATAATTGATTACTTTCCTCATCAACATTTTAATTCTATTTGTAGTATCATGGGCCTATTTAAGTAAGAAGAAGAACGTTCTGCATGATTGTATACAACCGTGGTAGGAAACAAACTAACCAACAAACCATTCTGTATTGTTTTAAGTTTCTTTTTACTTTTCCTAAGCTTATGTAAAATTTCTAGGATTTGTTAAAAAAATTATTATAATCACTTTAATATCACCGAAATCAGATAAAAACAAATTTCATACTCGCACTAACAATTAAAAAAAATATATTCTATTTTTTACGATTGTTATTAAGATAGTTTCATAAGATAATTTCACGCCTCAGAATATCATTAAAAGCATCACGTTGTAAACTTATAAGTAATCAACTTAATTTAGCATATATTATATAGATTGTCATGTATTAAAACTACTTTTTACATCAAGCTCCAACTATAACCAACTATAGTTTGGGTTATAACCTATTACCAAGCGGTATAATTCCTAAATACAAATAAGCTATATTTATTTATTTTTTTTATTTTTATTTGGGCGATGTTCTTACATACCAACTAATCCGTAATAGTGAGTTTTTCAATTTAATTTTTTGTTTTAATTACTTTAGAAGTTTATACAGTATTAAATGGGTTAATGATTCATGTTTCCGGAAATAATTAATTAACACTTAATACGTTTATTATTAAGTCAAGAAAGTTCTATTACACTATTTAAAAAATTTTATTTTTAGATTTTGTTAATAGTTAATTGGACTATTTCAAGTAATTATAGTTATAAACAGAATTCAAAAGACGTTAGCTTTTGAAAGTGTTACTGACTGTTTATTAACATTGTTGACTGTTATTATTTCATAAAATTATATATTTTCTTAAACAAAACTTTATTTTATCACTAGTGCTACTTTCTTCTTTTTAAACTCTCAATAAATTTATTATCAACACTAATCAAGAAAATAATAATTCTATCACCCAAATAAAATAACATAAGCAGTAAAAAAATTTAATTAAAAAGTTTTAAATTACAGAGAAATCCAGTAATAATGAAAAATAATAAGGTTGTATTGTTCAAGTACTCCCATATAAAAAATAATAATTAATTAAAAAAAAAACGTTCTACTTTTTAAACTGTGTAATAGTTAATGTTTCACATCTATAAAGAATTAAATACAAAAAAGTTCTTAAAATACAAATAATGTGTATTTTATTACTTTGTAAATATACTAATTAGGAAAAAGGTAAAAGGTTTTGATAGAAAACAGTTCTGATGACTAAATTCTTGTAGCTGATAAGGCGTGAGGCCAACTTTGAATTATTTTTTAATTGTTAATTAAAAATGCTGACAACAAAGTTGTAATACTTTCCTGGCATTGGTTATTTGTTCTTATATTGTGGAAAAATAATGATATATAAAGAAAAGGTACTTAAAATTTATTTTTTGGGATGGGGTAATTTATGATGAAGTTTAATTAAAAAAATTATCATTATATTATGATATAAATAAAAAAAATAAAAAAAATTGGTATTAAACTTTTTCTGCTCCTCTACCACCAAAATCATTCTCCAAGAATTTTTTTAATTTTTTTACGTTTATTATATTAAATGGAAAAAAGTAAAAAAGAGTCCATTGAAAAATGTACTACCGATAAAAGATTACCCAAGATCAATTTTATTGGGGGATGAGAGGGAGAATTACGAATATGATGAAATGTTATTGTAATATTATTATTAAAAGCTTTATTAAACTAAAAAAAAAAATAATAATTCATAAATCGATATTTTAAAAGTCTGATCAGCTCCATACCATGAACTACTACTACGCCTAGGAAGACAAAAAAAATTCTGTTAAAAATATGCAACAGATAAAAATGTAGCTTATTTCAATTTTTGGTGAAGGGAGAATTTTGAGGCAAGATTTAAATAAGAAAATTATAAGATAAGCTAGCACACATGTACTGAACTACATATAAATTGGGATTAATTATGTTTGAAAAATTTTGAGAAAATTGATCCAAAAGTTTTCCCTACAAACTGTCTCATATGTACGAGTCTGTACAAAATTTCATCAAGATTAGTTATCCAAAAACAGTTACTCAAAAGTTATTGAGCTTCAAACACACCAATACACGTACGTACGAACATTACCCTCAATTTTTTTTTTGTCTTTTGGGGTCCCTGAGTAATGAAAAGTCGAGAGATAAAAAACCCATACCCCATTTTTTCCTTCTTTCAGCACAGCTCTAGTCTACAGCTGTGATGCCAGAAAAGTAAAAAGAGTATTTTACAGAACTTTTATATGAAACTTTAGTCTAAAGTCACCTCGTTTTGAACGTATACATAAATATAATTTGAATTACAGTTTGATTATTTAACGATCCTTGAATTTTTTTACTTACTTTATTAAGTTCATTTTATATTATTTTTCCACTTTATCAGAAGGCTATATGCTGATAAAAGTGTGTCGGTAAAATATTTGGCTGTCCACTGTGGCGCGAGCGGTAGTGTCTCGGCCTTTCATCCGGAGGTCTCACTTTCAAATCCCGGTCAGAAATGGCATTTTCACACGCTATAAAAATTATCATTCGTTTCATTCTCTGAAGTAATACCTAACGGTGGTCCCGGAGGAAAAAAAATCGAAGTTTTATAAAGTAGACGTGATAAGGTCTGTAAAGTTATCTGCAGCTATTATTCTTCGAAGAGAAAATTTTTGGATGTACATAATATACTATAAGGTGTCCAAGAAGCTGTTGTTCTAACTTTATTTCGTTTTGTAAATTAAAAATATTAACTTCATCAATATAAGTTTTATTTTCCGAGTAAGCAGAATTTATAATTGTTATTTATTTTGGATAAATACTGTAAAATATGTTTTAAACAAATATGAAATTCATTTAAAAATTATAAGTATGTTTACAAAAAAGTAAGAAGTTTAAGAGAGAAGAGGTTCAAAACATTATAAAAAACTATAAAAATATATTTAGGGTGAAAATAACCTATATATATATATATATATATATATATATATATATATATTATTTATAGGTTATTTTTAACTATCTCGATTGTAAAATAACAGAAAATATGAACCAATTAAATAGTAGGATGACGGCGTTATTTAAAAAAGCTGTCTACATGCAACTGGCGATTAAGTTGTACCTCAATCATTCCCGACATGCTTAACTATTACTACGAACACAGGATTTAGAGGATAACCTGTCTGACAATCGTCATCTCTCAAAGTTGATTATTGTTCATTGCCATACCTTTTTGCATATCAAAACCAATTTCCACGTAAAAACTGACGGGTCTATATGAACATAATATGTATAAACCCACCTCTTTTTATCAATCCGACAATAACTAATTCATGATTGGTTGATAGCTATGAATCATGATTTCAGCCAATCATAAAGCAGCGCATAAACAAGTAGTAATTTATATATATATATAAATATATAAATATCAAGTTATATCTTCTACTTTCTACGGTTAATTTGTATATTTAAAAACACGGAAAGGAAGACTAATATCATATTAATTTATAGCTAGATTAGAATAGTCAATTAACCTAAAACAATTTCATTGAAATTTTTCTCAAATCAATAATTATTTTTTAAAAAGAATATGAAATATACTGTTATTACATTTTAACTGTTTTTTGCAAGTACAGTAGAATGCCGATTATCCGGATTGATCTTTGCAAGACCAAATCCGGATAATCAGAAACCTGAAAAGTTGGAAAATTAAAAAAAATCTTTCGTGCTGGACATTACTTCATTATTTTAATATTTAACAGGTATCACACTTAATAAAAAGACAAAGAAATAAATGTATTTTATTAAAACCGAAAAGATACTCAGAACATACTGACTATATAATAAAAAAAAGATCCGGTAATACGTTACAAAAATTCAGTGAGTAGAAATTTGCTAATAAAAGAATCAAAATTTATAAGTATAAAAATTACTACCCAAATGTTTTATAAAAATGTCACTTAAATGACTTATAAGTAAAAACTTACAAAAAAGTATTGAAGAGAAATTGAGTTAAGCTGAAAATTAAGCAGCCTATCCTGCATAAAATAATGAAATCTCACTCTTTCGACCTTGAAAGGATGAAGAAAGTTAAAAAAAAATTGAACAATGATTGAAGATTTTCCCCATTTCCGACTATACTAAAGCAGATATTTAATGGATTTGAGCATGCATATACTTTTTAGATAAATATTTAAAAACCATTTCGGTATTTTTTTTTAATTTCAATTTTTAAGGGGTGAGACGGTGTACGGTGTGGTGGCTCAACCAACATGGTCACTGCTACTGTTAGTGTATGTGCTATGCGATTGGCTACACCTGCCTCCGGTTACTTGATTAAAAAACTTAATAGAAAAAGATTAAAAAAATAAAAGAGAAATGAATACGGTCACCTCCTAGTAGTGTTTGTCGGGTAACGCTAAGAACGGGGCAAAATACATTTTTAACCTACGAAGGATGGATAAACAGTTATAACTAATATTTTTAAGTTGGAGGTCAACCATTTTGAAACCGGAATTCTTCGGATCACTCACAGTTTCGGTTCCTGTACTGACCATATTGTTGCTCTGAAGAAATTACAATACAGTGACATTTTTCTTATAAATTATTATTCTCACAAGTATCAGTTTAATGAACACAGAGGGTCCTGGAGACAGAGCCGCTGCCTAGACGGGAAGGGCGAGTGAAGCGAAACCTAATCCGCTAAATATCCCCTGACCGCGACGGGAAAAGCAGGAACCACAAACCGCGGGTGAAGCTGCTACGGGGATGCTAGTGTGTGTGTAAAATATATATATGTAGAATAGTTCATTATTTATAATAAGTTAATACATATTTTATAGTTATACGGATAGAAGGTATATTGACTCATGTGAAATCCTTGTAAAATGATCAAAATTATTTCTTAATATAAACGAAACAAAATTATACCACATTTTATTAATGAAACAATGATCTAAATATTAATTTGCTTACAAAAAGAAATTTAAAAAGAGTCTTCGGTAAATTTTTAGTTATACAACTCATCAGTTAAACTACGCTAATCAATTATACAAAAAAAAAAATCCTCTTAAAAACGTTAAAAAATACTATTTTGTTTGTTTTTAGCGCTTATAAATTTTTTCGGGCTGAAGACTTAATCATGCAGCTTTCTTCTGATATAAAAGCCAGAAGAAAACTAAGTAGTATAACTAATTTAGCGTCTAGTCCAAAAACTCTAAATTTAAAGAATAATTTAAATGCATTATTTTTTCAAGTGTTATTTTTAAGCCAATTTTACATTAACATTATTTGTTCTAATTTTTAATTTTTACTGTTTATTTATTTAAAATAAGCAAATTAAAATTTTATCTAAACTGAAACGTATTAATCTACATTCATAATCTGACTTCAGAAGGCAGTGGTTAAATTGACGAAATATAATTTTCAAGGATTTATACAGTAGTAAAATTAGAGTTAAAAGGTGTTACTATGAGACGAAACAATGTAGAATGTTACAAAATATATTTTATTCATAGCAATAAAAACAGATGTGAATTTTATTAAATTTTTTTTAAGTCTAATAAAAAATAAAATCAACTATCATATATCATTAGTATTTTTCATTGCATAACTACCAGGGGTTTAAAAATGTTAGCAGTTGGAGGAATACGAAAGACAAATCAGTCTAACATGCTTCTATTATTTCTTGTTAATTTATATTGTATCAAATATGAGTATCGTTTAGTTTTTCTATTAAAAATTAATTAAAATCTGTTTATTAATTCCTGTAAATAATATCTTTTTATATTTACTTTTTCTATTTTAGTGGCTTATAAATAAAAATGTAGGGTAGAGGAAGAATCAAATTTTCTTTATTTATCCAGTTTGAAATTTTTATGATACATCTTTCCCATCAGTTTTACTTTCTTGGCATCATAGTTTTACAGTAATGCTGCAAGAAGAATGTATGATAATCAGTCAAAAAATGGGATAAGGGTTTTTTTGCTTTTCTCGATGTTTCATGACCCAGGAACTCTAAAAAACACAAAAAAAACAAAAAATGGGGATAAGTGGAACGTACGTATATACGTGCGTTGGCGTGTTTGAAACTTAATAACGTTTGATTGGATAAACTCATTTTGATGGAATTTTGTACATAGACTCGTGTATATGGAAAAATTTATTGGTAAAATTTTGGGTTCAATATCTCCAAGGGAGGGGATAAATAGTTTTTTGGGGTCAATTTTCTCAAAATTTTGCAAACAACCCCAATTTATATCTAGCTTAGAACACGTGGCTTGCTTATCATGAAGAAATTTTGCTCCAAAATTCCTCCTTCTCCAGAAATCGAGAAACGCAATTTTTTTATTTATCGCATAATTTTTAACAAATCTTTTTTTGTCTTTCTATGCAAGTGGCCCCAAAAAAATACTTTGGGGGCAATATTGAGTGGTGGGGAACCCGATCAAATTTTCAAAATATCGATTTTTTGAATTTGTAATACCTTTTTCATTATCATTGTTTTTTCACTATATATGAATAAATAACCAATGCTAGGAAAGTATAACAATCTTGCTATCAACATTTTACGATATTTTTGCAAATTTTTTTTAATATAGTCATACATCTAGCTGGTGGGGGAGATTTATATAAAATTCATCGATCCACATTCTGGTAAGTTCTGATATTATATTTAGCATATGATTACATAAATATTGGCAGTAAACACTTATAATAACTCATTTATTTCTTAATTACAGCTAATGTTGTCTTACAAAAGAGGCCAAAAATAACTGCCAGTTAAAGTTAATTCTGATAGCTCCATAAAGAAAAATATTTTTATTTATTTTCATTATAACCTAGTCTCCAAGCATTTCAAATCAATTGCTGATTGATGATACACTAATCACTGATCTGTTATACCGTTAAGAGTTGAAAATATTCTTATCTCAATATGATTTCTAAGTAAAGGTAAAAATACGTACTAGATTAAAAAACCAAAATGTATTTATACTTCCGCTAAATCTGATTAATACAAATTATTCAAATAGATACATAGTTCAATTATAATTACAGAACTGTTAGGTAATTACCGATTACAATTCGTGATAGTAAGATTATTCTATTATTCTACTGCTAATCGAATGTACACCGTACAAACATCTGTTAATCATTCTAATCTGTGTTAAATCATCTTTTTGATATCAATTTCATTATTTTATACAATAAAACAATTCATTAACAAAATCATTTACCCTCATTTGAAAACAATTATTTTTTAAAATAAAATGTGTCCATATAAATAAAAAAAACAATAATTACATAATTATTTTAATAGTTGGACATGAATTTGATTGAAATTTAAACAAAAATATCTTCTAAAAATTAAAAAAAATAGTTCGTTCTGAAAGATCAGCCAAGTAGAAGAATCTTTCGTACTGTAAAAGGATGGCTGAAACTTCAGGCTTCATTTCATTTTTCGGCAATATGTCCTTTTAAAATTAAAGTTGATCACGTAAAAATAAACTGAGATAAATTTTCCAGAATAATTTTGTTTCAATGTTTAATGTTGATGGTTTAATGTTTACAGTGATAGGAAAATCCGTGTTTATTTTAAACAAACCACTTTCACTTCTATAAACACTGGGCTTAACCTGCTGTAGTAATCAAAAACTACTTTGCATAAAAGTAGTATAAATATTTTTAAGCTGATTTCATCGCCGTTTCATAAGACGCTCTTAATTTTATTTTTCTGTCCCGAGTTTTATTAATAAAATCGTTGTAGAAACGTCTCTTAATTCATTTTGTTAGCATGATTATTCTAATCTTTCTCCATCATTAAAATTCTTTCATTCAAATTAAACATACTATTAGTATTTCTTATTTCAAATCTTATTTTGTGTATTTAAGTGATATCCAACAATATGCTATAAAAAGCCAATTTCTGATAACTGGATATGTTTTAGCTCGTAATATGTTCAAACCGTACAGAAATGCGGTAACATATGCTGTGTTAGGATTTTAATATTACACGTTTATCTACTTATTTCTAGAAAACTGTTAAAAAATTATAATTTATATTTCTTAGTTAACTGTTAAGAAAATATAATGTATAACTTTTCCTTTCCCGTTTAGCGGTATAGCAGAACAATAGCTTTAGAAGGGAATGTATTGTAATCGGTCCAATTTGGGCATATGCGGTTTTCACTGGATCTTTACGTTTTGACACCCAAGGAACCCAAAAAACACAAAAACCGTCTGAAAATGTTCGCATGAACGTGTGTGTTCGGTGTTTCACACCTTATATCTCCAGAACTACTCGACCGATTTTGACCAAACTTGGTCAGATTACTTCTATATATGGGGGGGGGGGGGCATTGATGCCATTATCAACTTAAAACGTCAAGGGGGTGAGACTTTAGAGCAAGGTTATCCTCAATGTCTTACCTAACTAAGGTCTTATTTTTCTTGGGCACATTTTTTAATAAAAAATAAAAATTATTCCAAAAAAGATTTTGCAAACTCACACCCCCACGCGAAAAAATGTTCTAAATAAACTAATGGGTAAGTGGGTGTAGTGCGTCATTAGTAACCTCTCTCACCACAAGGAGCGCTAGTGTATCACTGACGTACAGCTTTTGTAGTCGTCGTCTTCTTCTTTTTTCCTTTTTCTGTTTAGCTTCCAAAACCACCGTAAGGTATTACTTCAGACGATGAATGAGGATGATATGTATGAATGTAAATGAAATATAATCGTCTATAGTCTCAGGTCGACCATTCCTGAGATGTGTGATTAATTGAAACCCTACACCAAAGAACACCGGTATTTACGATCTAGTATTCAAATTCGTGTGAAAGTAAATACCTTTACTAGGATTTGAACCTAGTAAAAATATTTGAAGTGTAAAAAAGTATTTAAAGTGGCCGGTAGTACAGCCACACCTGCGCGAATGAAATACGGTATGTGCACGCGCTTTAGTTAGAATCTAGAATTTAGTTAGAATTTTAGATTAAATAAACAAAAAATATTATATTTAAATAAAATGATAAATATTTTTAATTAAGTTGTATGTGTAATTCATGCTTGAATTACACAGAAAAAAGCCCTGTCAACTTTTTCAGAACTGTGGTGCCAGTTTTTTTTCGAAAACAAATTTTCTCATTAAATTTTGTTTTCTTTAAATATGGTTTAAAAGGAGATT
Source organism: Lycorma delicatula (assembly GCF_047948215.1). Taxonomy (NCBI): domain Eukaryota; kingdom Metazoa; phylum Arthropoda; class Insecta; order Hemiptera; family Fulgoridae; genus Lycorma; species Lycorma delicatula. The sequence goes on from NC_134456.1 coordinate 59,693,405, forward strand.
TTTTTCTAACATGACGGCTTAATTATTTACCAGTTAATTTTCAACCTATCTTTTTAGCAGTATAATTTTGCTTTTAAACGATTAATTTTAAAGTAAAACCACGCTAAATGAAAATTTAAGCAACTTCTCTGCCAAGAGAAACTTGTCAAAAAGTTGAATATTCATTGAAAGATATGTAAACAACCCATCTCAACTTCATCGAGTTCAAAGTTTTACCAATGTCTTCAATTCATTTAGAAGTAAAAATAATAATAAAAGTAAAGTAAAATAATATTCATTTAAAAGTAATAATGTTTAAATGAAGGACAATGTAAATTTCAATAAAAATGGTTCTAAGTATTTTTATCATAAGATTTATGATTTAAATGTTTTAAATCGATAAGAATCGAAAATTATTTCAGCCGCTATAATTGGTACAGTAATATGAGATTATCTGTTTATAGATCTACTATAAATCTAAATTATAATTTATTGTTTATTTTTGTTTCCTCTATCGTCCAAAGCCTAAAACATTAAAAATTTTCTATCCAAGTAATTATCAAAAAGACTATATCTGTAAGCTCAGCCAATAAGTTCACTGAGGCCCTGATCAAACACAGCTGTAGATTCTGTCTGAGACATCGTAAGATGTTAATAATATTACAAGATACTTTCTGATAAATAATTTTGTATAAATAAACGGGTAATGAGTACCCGTTGAGTGGGTAGATTTAAACGTTTAATGTGCAACATGCAAAAGATCGGTGGCCACGAACTCCGCAGTAATTAAGAGGTAAAGGTGTCACTAGCACCACGCTAATTGGGTATAAAGATGCGGCGAACTCCGCACTAATTAGGCGTAAAAGTGCCAAGAACTCCTACTGGACCCCGATCAGGGCAGTTTATAACATATGGATTTCGCACCGTTTTCCTGAGTTGTTCTTTAATCACTATTATGAAGCTTTACGTTACTTAGTAATGTAGTAAGGTTTAATTACAGTAACACGAAAATACAGATTAAAAAATCAGTAAATAATATAAATTCATTTAATTTTACATTATATGAAGAAGACAGATGACTCATTAAACATACAAATTTTTTATTTATAAATTTTAGTCTTTTAAAACTTTTGAACGTTTCAAAATTAAAATAATTCATATACATTTAGCATTATGGATGGTTTATTAAACTATTCCAAACGTTTAGTGTATTTTCGTTGTCTAATTATTTCATTATACTAACGTTTTTTAAAGTGATTTCAGCATTTGATTACAAGATTATTAATTACAGATTCATTTTGACTTTTTACTTAAATAAAGGTGTCTGCTTGAAATTCTAGAATAATTTTTTCAAAATTATTTATGTATAGGTTTTTAAAATTTTGTACTGAGTGGTGAGCGAAACGATTCACAACAGTTCTTTTTCTTCCTAACAGCAAGACTAGCCTGTTACAAAAAAATCATATACTTCAGAAAGATCCAAAAATGATACACCAAGTATATAATTTAACTATTTTCCTATTCACTTTCTGCATTTTTCTAGTCTGTAAGTAGATCTATCTCCTGCTCTTTCCTAAATCTACTATGGGCAAGATGAAAACGACAAACGATTAACACGTCATCTCAGAGCAAACTAATAGTAATCAGTTGATTATATTCTTTTAAAAATCAAATAAAAATTATGTAGGATTTAAGTTGATATTTAAATTTAAACACGCTTTTTTAATTGAAATATACTTTTAATAAGTTTTTAGAATCTATTTTAAGAGCACATAATAACTATTTATTATTATATCCAAAATGAAAAGCTGCATAAGGGTTTTAAATAATAATCAAATGTACTATCTAAATCAATTTTATCTGAATTAAATAAAACCTGAAATATACTTTCGTAAGAAATAACTACCATATTTTTACCAGAGATAATAAAAGACAAGAAATTTTTCCTCCGTAATGGTTTTAAATTCTGAATTTAGCAAAATCCAAATTTTTTCATTGGATATTTTCTTGGCAAAGATAGCTGAATCTTCCTCCTTTCATGATATCTATTGTTATATAGGTAGTTAGATCCCTCGTGGTTAATGTATAGACGGTTACGATGTTTCCCTCTAAAAGTGAGCAGATAATTGTTTATGGTTTCCCCATTAATTCTTTCGTTTTCTCATCTCAATGTTGCTAACTGTAAAAGAGAAACCGGTTTTTTTTTATTATCTAATGTTTGTTATAAGAAATATGAGAATACTTGGATTTTAATATGAATAGTATTTCTCCTGTACATATAAATAAATAAATGAATAAAAAAACTCGCACGCTACTAATTAAAAAACTGGCTTCATTGCACTAATTTAGTGAGTAGCAGCAAAGAGATTAAAAATATTATTGAAATAATAAATATTTACTGACAAGAAAAGAGGATGATTTCTATAGTTTAAAAATAATATTTTTCAATGATAGATGTTTAGATCGTATGAAATTCGTATTTTCATTCTCTTCAGGGATAAAAAAACAATCGATAAAAAGGATTAAATGAGTGCGATGTTTATATACGTCCAAAAAAATTCCTGTAACTAAAATAGAAATTTGAAAATAATCTCTCAATTTTATTTTTAATTTCGGTAAATTGGTGCAGTACAGTATTCCTATTCTACAGTAAGTGTGATCGAGGTTGGTTTAGAATTGTAAAGTTTGGATCGTAGAATACACAAAAAAAATATAATATACTTTCAAGCAGGCAGTACGCTAAGATATTGTAATTTTATTCTTATTTTAATTTGCCATATATAACTCAAAAACAGAAATTTACGATATATAAAACAATGCTCTAGTTTTTACTAAAAACCTCTAAAAATGAACGAAAGTAAGGGTAGATTATAAAGTTCAACAAAAGCTTCCAAAATAAAAAAATAAAAAACTTTAAATTATTTATTCGTAATATTTAATAATTTATCAAACAAAACCCAGACAGTAAATAAAAGTAAACTCTTTAGTCTGTAGGTGCATAACTGAAATGATTGTCGGCAAAATAAAGAGATATGTCACGTTTTATAATTACATATGTACACAGAAGAACAAATTAATTTCAAGAATACTAGGAAAAGTGAAGGAAGTAAAGTGGTATCCAACAACTTTCTTCACTCATCCAATCATATCAACATATCAACTTACTTATATTTATTCGAATTCAAACATAAAAGTGATAATATCATTCTGTATCAGAAAAAAAGCCGTTTAATATTCTAATTACTCTTAGACACGATTTTTCCTAATTTTATACAAAATTATAAGTCCTACATGAGATTATAAGTTCTTGATGTATATTGCTCGCGTTGCCAAATAGAAATAAAATAGTATCTAAAATAAATTTATAATATAAAAGAAAATATCACATTTTAATAAAAAAATGGATGAATCTTAAATCAAAATGGCACACTTTCTGCAAAAGTGTGCTATTTTGAAACTAAAAGCATCTATTTTGAAGAAATTAAAGCATTATAATATAATTTATAAAAACTGTGTATATTTGATTTAAAGGAAATTTAAATCATACGTGTATTTTTAATGGTTCATTAATAAATAACATTTCATTAAAATTATATTCATATAGTGTCACACGCATATTACATGACAAAAAGGGAAAAAACCTGTTCTGCACCACTCTGTATCTATATCATTAAGCAATTTCTGTATTCTCGGAATATAAACTTCATTATCTGGGCTTATTTGGTAGTAAAGTTACATTGACATATGAAACTCTCATATAACAAAAAAAAAGATAATAAAAAAAAAATAATAATAAAAAAACCAGCATTAAATATAATATCGTTCATCGTACTCCTTCTTTTAAATATCTTACTGTTTCTAGTTTTACTCATCGATTATTTTATTTGAAACTGATATCTGTACGCTATAAGTATATGATAAACCGGCTGAAAATATCACTCCACAGTTAATGGCAACAAAACGTTGTATTTAAAATCTGTTTTTATAGTTACTTAGTAATCCATTTCTACAAAATTAAATTTAAAAATTTAAATAAGTAATTTTAGTAAAAAATTAGTTTTAAGTTTATTAAAATAATTAATTTTTTAAACTTAAGCTAATGTTAACTGAACTAACGTTTTTCCTACCATACCACACATTAGATTCCTTATTAGTGATATTTTCAAGAATTACTCTTAACTAGAATTCCAGATTTCAAGATAATTTCCAATAAAAAGCAGTGGGGTAATTTTTTACAAGGAGTGAACTCAGGCCTATAGCAAAAAAGGATACGACTGGTTGGTGTTAATATCCTTTTCTGTTCAACATAAAATGGATATAAAAATCATTCATACGACATAGATCGGTTTTATGTGATTTAGAACAAAATTGAAATTACATACAAATTAATTTAATTAATGTTCTTCGTAAAGTTGTGAATAAAGAAAGAGTTAAAGTAAACTTTAGAAAAAGCTCTCAAAAAATAAATCTAAAAGATCAACTGTACACTAATTCTATCAAGAGCTATATATATTTTTGGTCGATAAATCTAAAATAAGATTTTAAATCTCACCTGTCAGACGATATTGCTGATAGCATAGAATTTACTAGTGATCATAACTTCATCACAAGTGAAAATAAACAATACTTCAACTAGATGTTGAAGTATTACGATATTTAGATAATAAAATTAAAAGTAAGCAAAATATTTCTTTGTTAATATAAATACGACAATTTTCTTTTATTCCAAAAAAATCCATCTCTATCAGATCAGACAACAAATATTTTCATAGCAGAATGTTTTACTTTACCAGAATGTTCTTAAACAATAAATAATACTAATGAAAAAAAAAAATCAATATTTTCTGGTTCTTCTTTTAACGTATAAAAATAATATTTACTTAAATTAATTTCCATTAATAATGTCTTCTAAAATAAAAGTAATCTTTTTTTATATTACCTTTTTTTCTTTATTGGAAAATTCATTTATTTGTTATTTTTTATATTTTCATATGAGATTTAATCTCTTCAATCTTTTTTTTTGTTGAAATAACATCGGTCTGTGTAGAACCATGATAAATAGTTCCAGTTATTAACCACTTCCATTTTTTTATTTTAATTTTATAATTAATTTTGTACACTACTTTGATCAAGGTTCTGCCATGGTTTTCCTTAATTCGTAATTATTGGTTTTCTATCCGTGGAATATCATACCACCCCATTACTGACATGATATGTATATCGTATAATCATATATCGTTCTGAAAAAAGTGTTTAGTTATTGGCATAAGCTAGGGAAGTTCTCATACGAAAAGTAATCTACCAATATCAAATGTAGATGTAGAAGTATTAATTAATAGATCCATTATCACGGCTTTTTAAATGTATGTACTGTTATATTCATTACTGAACAGTATGCTGTAAAACTGTTAATTTAATCTTATTTAATTAAAGTGATCAACGGGAACCTTTGTATTAAATAAATGAGGCGTTGGTCGTTTAAGTTTTATCGTCTTACTTCATAATGCAACCTGAAACGCTCTAGGTACTGCCAAATCATCTGATCATAAGGGTACTGTTAACGTTCTTACCAGGACCTTAGTGATCTCAAAAGAAAAATTGGGGTTTTTTTCTGTTATGCGCCCCGCAATCTATTTTTTTTTAATCTATTGTTGATGAATTGTTGCGATTTTTTTCACATTTTCGTATTAAATAAATGAGGCGTTGGTCGTTTAAGTTTTATCGTCTTACTTCATAATGCAACCTGAAACGCTCTAGGTACTGCCAAATCATCTGATCATAAGGGTACTGTTAACGTTCTTACCAGGACCTTAGTGATCTCAAAAGAAAAATTGGGGTTTTTTCTGTTATGCGCCCCGCAATCTATTTTTTTTTAATCTATTGTTGATGAATTGTTGCGATTTTTTTCACATTTTCGCGGAATGTGGAACCTACAACCATCCAATCACGAGACTAGTACTTTTCCACTCGGACACTGCGAGTTTATAGTAAAGTAGGACAACCTTTAGCTCATGTAATCGCGTCAACCATAATGCCTTTCAACAACAGTTTTACAGGCACTGTTACAAAGCGAGTAACGAAATATTAACTTAACTTCACAAAGAAACATAAGTTAGTAGAATATTGACAAAATGCAAACTTTCACTTACCATTCTATAATTAAATTATCCAAAAGCAGATTTTCTGTACGGAGAAAAGTGACCTATAAAGTACTTTTCAAAACTATGGTACACATTGAATGTATTCTATATACAAATAACTAAAATTAGCCAAAAAAACTTCGAATAATAAAATATCACACAGAACATACTATTAACTTCGCGTACAAATAGACAATACCAGATCGCTGTCTTTGCCTACCGGGTTGGACTAGTGGTGAACTCGTCATCGCAAATGAGCTGATTTCGAAGTCGAGAGTTCTAAGTTTCAAATCCTAGTAAAGGCAGTTACTTTTATACGGATTTGAATACTAGATCGTTAATACCGGTGTTCTTTGGTGGTTGGGTTTCAATTAATCACTCATCTCAAGAGTGGTCGACCTGAGACTGCACAAGTACACTTCATTCGTACATATCATCCTTATTCATCCTCTGAAGTAATACCTTACGGTAGTTCCAGAGGCTAAACAGAAAAAAAGAAGAGATCGCTATCTTATCTGTAAGCCGTACAAGTCAACACAGGTAACAGTTTTACAAAATTATTTATCTACGATAAACAACAACAACCTTTAGCTCATGTAATCGCGTCAACCATAATGCCTTTCAACAACAGTTTTACAGGCACTGTTACAAAGCGTTACAAATTATTTATTCATTTAATATGATGATTTAAATGATATTACATCATAATTTTATATAAATCTGGAGAACAAAAAAATAAATAAAAACAGGGTGTGGGACGCATAGCAGAAAAGACCCAAAATTGGTATATGTTGCAAAACATTTCGTATTTAACGGGAGAAAAAACATGTCAATAAAAGTATACAAGCATTTGAAATGAACTACAAGTTGGATCTATAAAAAAAAGTCTGCGTCAGTAGCCCAATTGGTAATGCTGAATTAGTTGATAAACAACAGATACAGAGTTTGACAGAGATTTGATTAATAGAGGTTTTTATTTACTTCTAATTAGATGAGTTTAATTAGTATAAGCATTTCGAAACATGGAAGATCCTCATTCCGATCCGAATGTAAATAATACATGAAATAACTAAATAAGTGATGTACAGGATAGTTCTCTCGTTAAAGATTTAGCTTAAGTATCTAAATTGCTCTTCTTTTTTGTTACGTAGAAATCCATTCTTTTTTATTAGAAGAAATAAATAAGATGGCTCTCGCGTAAGACTCTATAGCTCGTCGTTGGACTTTTACACTTGAAATAATAGTTGTATTTTATCAGTTATACACTTATATTTTTTTTTACTGGTGTTAAACTAGACATTTTATTAATAAAATAATATCAAATCTAAAAAATTAAAACCTTTCTGTATATATTAGCATATCCGCTACAAAATTTTAACTTAGAACGTAATGACCATAAAGCAATTGTTCCCTAATAGATAAGAAATATTTTTTTACAAATAGTATTTTATTTCAAATTTTTATGTTTCCTTTAAGATGTATAGAAAATAAAACTGCGTACATATTCATACAAAACATTAAGTTATTAAATAAAATGTAACTAGTAGAAAATTACTCACTTAGTTTCTATATAATAATATAACACACATATAATAATATAGAATAATTTACACAGTATTGTTATAACATAATATATTTTTACGTTTGACTTTTCAACAATATTTTTAATAAGAATGATATATTAAAATAACCTTTAGGTTAAAAGAAATGTTCATAAAATAACCGAGGCAGAAATTTAATTTAAATACATATGAGGGTAAATTCAGAAAACACTCTCTCGCGCGCGCGCAAACACATACACACACACACACAACACAAGCGCGCGAGCGAGTAAATAGTTTACTTATATTGAACGCACCACAAGCTCATAAATATAAATAGGAAAAACGTTTTAACAAGATTAATTAGATACATTTTTAAATTAATAAAACAATGGTTTCATTACTACAGTAACAGCAACAGCAACTAATTACGAATAGTGCCTTAATTGCGCTTGATAATTTATCGTGACAATAACTTTAATTCCAATTCTAATTACAGTTACAATAATAATTTACAGTTAGTTTACTTCCTGATATACGAACGGATTAATTTTATAAATAATAAATGAAAAGATGTTAACATTAATTTTTACCGAATGAGTTTTGATTATTATTTCTGAAAATTAAATTATTAGATGACATATAAATGTTGTTAATACTAAATTACATTTCGTATTTTAAAATTAATTAATTGAGAAACAGAAGTAGCAGTTTATAGACTAAATTAAAGTTGTACAGGATTGTAACTTAAGTAGAAAAATGTGTAGAATAAATTCTTCAAGAGCTGTTTGAAAGTTACAGCGTAGTTCATTAATTAAATAATTCTTTGTTAATTAATTTTTTAATTACTCACCTACATGCTGTTGAGGTATGTTGTTAGTAATTAATCGTGTTTCACCGGGAGTTATCATAATGGTCTATAATATATATTGTATGTATACTTATATAATACGTATATGGAAGATTGTTTTGCGTATACAAGACAAGTCGGTTATTTGCCACTACTACTCGAGTGTAATCTGCTGGCAAGCGAGACAACGGAACGAGCTTGAGCACTAACACAGATTGAAATTTATAATTAAATTCCCCATTAGAAAGATAAGAGGAAATTATAGCGTTTAAATGTGAGAGTACAAGGTGAAATAAAGCACTATTTAACTTAATTAACTACGGTTAAAACGATTGTAATGATGTTTTAAGTAATAACGCGCCAAATAGAATATACCGGTTACTCGATGATTCGTTTTTATCTGCGTTAAAAGTACAGTTTTATACGGAGCACATCCTTCTACGCCGCACCAGTCACTGAGTATGAGTGTGTGTGAACACCCCTCGCTGAGCGACCCCATGCGCTTGCGCGGTAGCCACGTGATTGGATCGTAGAGAGTAGGGATAATGACATTATAAAGGCATTGAGAAGATCCCCTTTAATGCGAAAGGAATTAATGAGATCTATCGGTTTTAAAGTTTGCGTGGCGTAGCGGTGTGGCGGTGGCATAGACGTCATAATGGTACGTTGGTTCGCTAGCTATGACTCAGGTCAGACGATACCAAACATACCCCCACCAACCCAACCCCTAAATCGCACACTCAAAATCTCGTACACGTATACACGCACACAAACGCGTAGTAAATGACATCCACTCTGCTCTTCTTTTCACAATACAGGATCAGTGTTTACAATGGAAATGGATTTGATAGCAATATAAACCACTTATTTATACATACAATTCTATTCTTAACATTTAAAAATATATACACGCATATTTTAATTTTTTCCCCTTTTTTTAATAAATAAAACCTGAATGATCAGATTAAATTTGGAGAAAAAGAGTGAGCATTACCAATAAAATAATACTCACAAAGAAAAATAACTTGTATAAATAAGTATGTAAATCAGGAATCAATAATTTAGGAAAAATTAAAGAGAAAATAAATATTTATCTTAAAAAAAGTACTCTAATAACATTCATTTTTATTACAGAAAAGGAAAGGAAGTTACACACACACACACACACACACACACACACACACACACAAACAACAAACACACACATTTTGTTGCTGTTTTATACATATATATATATATATATATATATATATATATATAAAACAGCCGTACACATGACACCTGGTTTTAAATTTATTCATAAAATTTCTCTAAATATATTAACCCAACGTTTAATATAAAATTTGAGCAAATGAAAAACCAAAATTGCTGGAAACAATTAGATAGAAGTAAATGAGGATTTCAATATGAATAGATATATTAAATATTTAAATTTTATAACTAGATATTAAAATGTGTTATTTTGATGTAATGTAAAATAAATTTCAATTAAATCACTGAAAATTCTTTAAAAAACAAATTTCAGTTGTTTCTGAGAAAAAAAATAGAAGGTAAGGACACAAGTTTATAAACAAATAAAACGAATCAGATGTACACTATGAGTATAGAAAACAAGGTTTGAGAAGATTGCCGACTGATTTTAAGAAATGCAATAAGTTTTGAATTTTTTTGTATACGGTATCAATATCAGAGTATTTTTCAATTTAGAAAATATTATTTTATTCTTAAAGAATACAATTTTTACACTCTATTTGTTTTCTGGAAAGATCAATGAATGTGATAAATGTTCCTTTTTTGTCAAATACAGCATGTATCTCATAATTTTACTACTTAAAGCTGATGATGTTTAAAACTACTTAAATTGACCGATTAATGGGTTCTCTTCAAATAAATAACACTAGTCAACACAAAATTTGAATTTAACATGTTACCCAACTTTTCTCGCTGTAATTTGTGTGTTGATTTCACATATTCTATTGAAATTGTGTTACCAAGTAAAAGTTTTATGTAACTCGTAAATTTGTAAACGTTTTTTACTCATTTTGATCAACTACTGGTTATAATTAAAAATAGATTTTGTATTTTTACTTTTAAATAGTGTGCATACGTGCTTAATAAAGAAAAAATAAATAAATGTATACACTGCAGCATGAGAATTACTTACAAACATGTCTGTATGGTGACATCATACAGACATCTGTTGTTGCCTACTACAGAGCTTAAACTCTTATTCAGTCTAGCTTCACTTGTACTTACTGTGTGTTGTGTTTCACAGAGTTATTAATGCTTTGTTACATTTTCATCAATTCTTTATAATACCAAAGTAATTTTTCTCGTTTTTATTCGCTACAACATGGCTTCTGTAAAAGTTTGTGGATGGTCAATCATCCAGTCAGTTTTTGTTATGTCTGTGGTAAATTTACGACTAAATCTGAAAGAGTGACTATTTCTGAATTGATGAAAACAGCTATTTTGATTGTGCTCTCAGGTAACAAGATAAATTCTGTGCGAATGGTTGAAAGGGAAACAACGAGCTATGCCATTTTCTGTACCGATAGTTTGGCGAGAACATAAGAAACGCTTCACCGACTGTTACTTTTGTATGACAGATATATTTGGATTTTCATTGAAAAATAGAAAATTCAAAAATATGGAGATGTATCCTTAGGTCTAAAGCCGGTACCACACGAAGAGACGTTATTTGTATCTGTACCACCGTCTAATCCGATTTTTCTAGAAGAACAATCTAGAAATGAAGAAGGTGATCTAGAGGATGTCGAAGAATTTCTTTCTGTATCTGATGAAAAATTTCCTCATTTAATTTAACAACATGAACTTAATGATTTAGTTCGAGATTTAAAGTTATCAAAGCAGCAAGCTGAACGAACTTCTGGGATCTAGACTGCAAAAGTAGAATCTTTTACCGGAAAAAGCCAAAGTTACTAAGTTTAGAATACGAAATAAAACTCTTTCAATTTATTTTACTATGAAAAATTCATTGTGCGTTTGTACTGATGTCGATGGCCTGATGAAAGAGCTTGGAATTTAGCATATTTCTGAAGATTGGCGTCTATTTATTGACTTCTAAAATTATCATGAACGCAGTTTTTTTTGCATAATAGTAACAAATAACCATCCATATCATTAGCTTATGCAGTCGACATGAATGAAAACGTATGAAACTATGTCATCAATATTAGAAGCAATAAAAATACAAAGAGCATATGTGGCAAGTTTGTAGTAATCTGAAAGTTGTTGCGTTACTTCTTGGTTTACAAGGTGGGTTTACGAAATATTGTTGTTTTCTTTGTCTTTGGGATAGTCATGATAGAAAAAAAAGATTTCAAACTAAAGAACTGGCCATTGAGGCAGACTTTGTGGTTGGTGACAAAAAAATAAAGCATTTGTCATTAATTGAGAGTGGTAAAATCATACTGTTGTCACTTCACACAAAACTCGGACTGATGAAAAATTTTGTAAAGGCACTAGACTCATATGGACCAGGATTTAATCATTTTAAAATAATTTTCCTAAATTGAGTGATGGTAAGCTCGAAGAGGATATATTTATCGGTCCGAAATCAAGAAACTGCTTAAGGACTCAACTTTTGACAATATATATATATTCGAATGAACTTACAAACATCGCAATTTTTACAGTAATGTAATAATATTATGCGAACAATACTATTAACGATATTATGTCTATTGCATCTTTTTATCACAAACACAGGTCACAGGGGGTGAGCCATTCCAGTACTTTGGGGATAAGATAAACCTTTGACGATAAACTTGGCGAATGCGTCTCAGGTGGTTTTTAAAAACAGAAAAAAAGATGAGATACGTTTTTTCGGTTAATAAGCTGTTAGAAAACTACAAATGTTAAGGATATAGGATGTCATTAAAAATTTATTTTCTACACTCCCACGTAGACTTTTTCCCAAACATTTGGGCTCTTTCAGTGATGAGCAAGGAGAGCAATTCCAACAGAATATTCTGACCATGGAGAATCGGTACCAAGGAAGGTGGGATCCTGGAATGATGGATGATTATTGTTGGATTTTGTTTAGAGAAACTTCAAACATCGTACAAGTGAAAAAGTTTGTCGACATACGTATTTTAAAAACTAAAGTTAAGACAATTCCAATGATTTAAACTTTTAAAAACTGTTATTTTAAAGCCATTTCCAATGATATAGACTTTTAGAAACTATTATTTTAAACTTATATTGATGTATTTCAATTTATCTGTGTTTGAATAAAGATTTAGTTGATTTAAACAAATTTTAAGAGAATACACATAAATAATAATTTTTTAAAATATTGATTTTTCAGTGATTATTATTTTTTTTGTAAATAAATCGTATTTGTATAAAATACCTAACGTATTATACAAATTCTGACAACAGTGGGGAATTAAGCATCCCAAAATTAGTTAAAATCACCACGTACGATTTCAGATACACGAAAAAACCTTTTTTTTTTTTGTTGGCGTGTAATTAATTTATATTTATTAAAAGAATTCATTTTAGGATTTTTCCATAGGTAAATTATATCCTAAGTTTTTTTGATGTTATGCTTTTTTTTTAAATAGTTTATCTAATTTTTGGCAGGAATAAATGATCTAATAAGATGTGATTAATAGAAAAGTGTTTTTTTTTTCTGTATTCGGTTATCGATTTTACTTGTAAAATTCTGATCATCTAATTCAATTAGCAGAAACATATTTTTCAGATATGCTAGGTAATCAATTCAGCAAATTATCAAAATCAGTTTTTTGTTTTGTGTTTTAATTCTTCAAGGTTGCACGATATCAGTTTACCTCTTAGCCTTTAGGATTTACCATTAGGGCTTTTCAAAAAAAAAAAAAGAATAAATATTGGCCCAAACTAAACCAATTTCATTAACTATTTTAAAATATACAAAGAAAAATAATTGTATTTGAATACGAAAACAATAATTTTTATAATAACTTATATTAAAATACTTAAATGACTTTACATATCAGAGTATTATGGAAACAACTCTTTGGTCACAAAAATTGCTGAAGTTATCCCAGTCAGATTTTTTCCCTTGACCCGAGTAAACAAATTTAATCGTTTAAATGTTTCCGTATAAAAACTAAAGAAACACTAAAGATACCCTCTTTTGACTATCTTTTTTAATTTACTAGAATTCATGTGTGTGAAATTCCTAAATATTTCTGTAAATACCCTCTACAAACTATCTTATAATAACTAATCTTTTCTCATTGTTCTCTAGCCATATTTATTACCATTGTAAACTGTCCAAACTAATTTTTTTAGTTATAAGCCATTTTTCAAGCGATAGCCGTTTCAAAGTGATATGAATAAATTTTAATAATAAGGAAAAACCAAACTAGTATGTTTGTTCATAAATATAAGCTGAATAAGAAAGTGTGCATAATAATTAAAAATAACCATTATCAAGAAGAGGATTAAGTGATATTTGAAAAAGTTCTTTTAAAATAATTACTCTTACAGAAAGGAAAACGTGCTATAATGATCACGTGAAAATAGTGATTAGGATATTACTTTGAAATGATTTTCATAAGACATTTTGCCTGCTACTTTTTTTCTTACAAAAGTTACTGTACGTCGTCTGAATTGGTGAAAAATATTTTAATCACAGTTTTATTAACAAATATTAATTCATCTGCGACATAATAGCTGGCGTTTTTAATTACAAATTTTCTTATTCAGTCAAAATAAACCAACGTAACAGTTTCCTTTATTAATTATTAACGAAAATTATTCCTAAATGATATACTTAAATTAAACTGACTAGTTGGTGTTTTGGTCTTGTGACGGTTGGTCGCGTTTTCCTCAACACACTTCCAGTGTTTCGTGTTTACGTATTTTCGCTTTTATTACTGTTCCTGTTTGTTCGTTAGTGTTGTTTTTTGTTTTGTTCTGTTATTTTATGCTTGTAAGTTTAAATTAATTTTATTTCCTGGTTAGCCATTTTTAGAGGCTAACCAAGAAATAGTTTTAGAGTCATAGCAACGGTAGGCTATGGCAATTTCCTTTATTTTACTGCCACTTAATTCCTCAAGGAATATTTATTTTTTGAGCGCAAAATAGCGTTTCGGTGCTGTTCGGCATGATTTTGGGGCTGAAAATACGTTTGGACGTAGAAAGATTCGTGTGTTTATATTTGAAGTTAGGACATTTTTGTTAAGGTTATTTCGATTTTTTCACTTCGTTAGTTTACATTTTGTATAAGAAGGTTTTTCACTTTCGAACCTTTCTTCAAGTTTTTGTTTTTAATATCGCAATCTATTTCGGATCAGGTCAAAAAGTCTGGTGACTCCTCCAGGGCACCAGAACGAGGAAGTCTCTGTGGCGTGAAGCCAAAGCCTCAAACCTCAGGACGGTGCGTGATGCACAAGATGAGACATGTGAGGAAGCCTATCAGCAGATTGACTTAGTTAACCTACAGCCCAAGGAACCGGAGTCACGCGCGCGTTCCCACACAGTGGGAACGGAGGCGATGGAGTTCAACGAACCCTCCAGTAAGAGAATCAACCCGCCCTCCCCGGAGCTGAAATCCGAGTACTTGTTTGGACGGAAGGTATCTGCAGCTGACAGAGGCTCGCCACCACCAGTAAGTCCCCTGGTCAAGAAGCGTAGGGGACTAGGTAGCTCTGGTAACACAGACCGGATGACGGTGAACGGAGGTAGCGACAGACTGCTGGAGGTAGTAGACGACCTTTTGTGCTCTGCGTTAAAGACATGTTAAAAGCCAACATGGTTCGTGGGCTTGTGGCTGTGCTCAAGGACAGAGCAAGAGAATTGGTCGCAGCCGCCCAGGGGAATACTGCAAAGATGATGGTAGCGTAGACGAAGAAACACAGACCACAGATGCAAGTCATGTCATGGTGGAGAGAATACTGATATCGGGTGACCTGGATGACTTACAGAGAGTCAACATGAAATGGAATAGAGACAATTTCCAAAAAGTGGAGCTCAGGGAAGGTTTACCGAAACCTGGTGAGGATGGCTGTATGGCCCTCATCGGATCTAGGAAGAATTGGAAGAAAGAATCCATTGCGGATGCAACCCGTAGGCTGGCTCTGGCATTGGGGGAAGATTGGCAACAGGTGGCCACGTTACAAGCGGTACGATACTTGGGATACCAGAAACATTGAGATATACTATGCGGAAGATGAGGACATGGACCAATGAACAGTGTTCGCCATTGTGATGGAGGAGGAAGATCTGGAGATGGTGAGGAATCTGGTACAAGCCCTCGCAAAAGTCACAGGGACAGAGGGAAGCAAACTCCTACTGACAGCTTCCAACGATGAACTAGGAAGCAAGATCAGTAAAATTTTGAAGTACTGGGCCAGGATACAGGAATCACCCCCGAAGAGCGATGGCTCCTGTACCTGGTTGGAGTTCAACAAAGAAAGCTGGAAAGGCCACGGGAGCCGGCCTTCAAGACGGTGCTGATACGGAGGGAGGAGCTCAGCTATGCTGAGCTACTCAAGAAATTATAAAGCGGGATAGGTGAGGTCCTGGCTGAGGACGTTGTGTCAGTTCGGAAGGGTAGAGCCGATACCATGGAGATCAAAGAATCCTCAAAGAAGAAAGAGGACATGGTACGACTGTTCAGTTCCACTGTTGACAATGCAGAGGTCACTGAGAAGGGGAGGGACTCTCGCATTGTGGCATACCATGTTAAAGGATTAGATCTAGATGCCACCTCTTCCGAGGTGGCATCCAGAGAGAGGTGGGGCGCAAGGTTGCAGTTCGTGTCTCGTCCCTCAGGTCGGCCTACGGGGCATCAAGAAAGCTATAGTGCGGCTGTACCAAAGAGACACCAATCCGCTAGTCACCAAAGACAGCATCAAAGTAGGTTGGCACTCGTGTAAGATTGAGCTGCGGCAAGAGGTGGTGAAGTGCTTCCGATGCTGGAGTTTCGATCATAGAGCGGCAGTCTGCAGGGTTGACAGATCGACCCTGTGCTACAATTGCGGGGGGCAAGGCCACAATGTGGCAGATTGTGTGGAACCTACGGAATGCCTTGATTGTGGACAGGGAGGACACCGGACCAGAGACCGGGCTTGCACTCACCGCTTTTCATGAAGTGCATCCCAATGAATGCCAACCGGTGTGTGGCGGCCCATGATCTGCTATGGGCCGCTGCGGTGGATTGAAGGGTGGTCTTTGTGCTTCTAACCGTGCCCAACAACAGATTAGTCGACTCAGGAGGCTGGAAGGTGGACGAAGACGGAAATGCGGTAGTAGCGGCGGTCTCCAACCAATACGCTGTGCTGGACGTTGTCAAAGAAAGAGGTTTTGTAGCGATGGGTCTGACATCATACATCCTGGTCGGCTGCTATGTCTCCCCCAATAAGGGAATGGAATATTCTAAGGACGTGTTAGCCATACTAGAGGACTTGGTGAGGCGGGCTTATCGGCCAGTGATCATCACTGCCAATAAGCCGACCTCAACGCATTACATGGAACTGGCCAAGAGAAGGTCAACGAGGAGAGAGTATGTCCTAAAAGAAATGCTGTGCACTTTGGAAATGATGGTGCTAAATACCCCGTGAGTGCGGACCTACGTCAGTCGTGGAACAGGCTTTGTCACTAATATTACGGCGATATCAGATCGACTGTTCACAGATGTCGTGGGATGGGAAGTGATCGATGCGGAGTTCGCGTCGGACCATCGAGCTATCCGATTTGGAATTCAGAGTGGTGAAGGACCTTAAGAGCCTGCAAGAAATGGTTAGCGCCCATCGGTAAGGCATGTTGTCATGTTCTCTGCCGTAGTGGCCACGAAAAGAGAGTGGCCACGAGTACAGGAGTGGAGCCCTGACGAGTTTTCCAGGGTTCTAGAAGAAAAATGCGACCGTCTGACACCACATTCATCGCCGAGGAGGAACGTTCACTGGTAGTCCGGAAAGATTGCAGCTCTACGGGCCGCGGCTCAAGGGGCGCGAAGAAGTCTACAGAGAAAGTGGAGGAGGGTTCAGTTTGGGTGAACTACAATGAGCTATAGTACCGACAAAAGCCCTTGACCAGATGGTGTGATACGGTTTGCTACTGAAAACAATAACCAGAGAACACCCATGGTCTTAGACGCCATCAATAAAGCCCTGATTGTAGGCAGCTTTCCGCAAAACTGGAAGCGTGGGAAACTGCTGCTCATACCAAGCAAGCTATTAACGGAACGATCACGACATATAGACTGATATGCTTTCTCCCTACAATAAGAGAACTGTACGAGAGAATTCTAACGGGAAGGATAACAGGTGCCCTTTCGCCGGCTCAATACGATTTCGTCCGGGGAAGGTCAACGATTGGTGCATTAAGGCGCGTGATAACTTGGGTTAGATCATACGCTGCGGGCACCTTGAGGACGAGAAAGATCCCACTACTGGTCCTACAGAATGTTCGCAATGTATTTAATAGTGTGCCTTGGAGGAAGATCCTCGGAGAAATGGAGAGAAGGAATATTAGCACCTATCTGAGACTGGCTATCACCCACTTCCTACAAGATCGCCATCTGTTAATCACTACCGAGGAGGAGGAAATCCGGTTTCGGATGCACGGAGGTGTACCATAAGGGTCAATGTTGGGACCCCTGTTGTGGAATCTGGCTTTTGACGGAGTTCTACGGCTGGGGTTTCGAGGAGGTGTACCCGTGATAGCGTATGCAGACCACCTGGCGCTGCTGGTGGGCGGGCGCACTGAGAGGGAGGTCGTAAAGCTGGCGACCTCAGAAATAGGCCAGGTCAATGAAGACCTCAGATCGTGGGGAATGGAGTTAGCGGTCCAAAAGACGCAGATACTGGCTGTGGGTCGGTGCCGAACTCGCGAAATTGAATTCATGGTAGGCGAATTCAGAATACAGGAGTCACCGCAAGCTAAGTACTTGGGGCTGTGATTGGATAGGTCTGGCCGGTACGGCAGTACGGCAAACATATAGCTGAGGTCGCTGCAAAGGCGAAGACATTATCAACCTTGAAAAACTGATGGCTACCAAGAAGAGACCGAGAATGGCGAAACGAAGGTTGTTAATGGCGGCGGCGACCTTCGTGATATTCTACGCAATACCGGTGTGGTGCGAGGCTCTAGACGTCAAAAGGAATGAAGGAAGGCTGGCCTTGCTTCAGAGAAGGAGAGCAATCAAAATCATCGCAGCATACCGAACGTTGTCAGGGGCGCCTGCGGGAGTGCTGGCAAGTGTTCCGCCAGTTCGACTGAGGGCTCTAAAGTTGAAGCGAGTCAATGAGGGAATGCCGCTGCTTGATTCTGCGACCCTCCTACTTAAGAAGTGGCAAGAGAGATGGGATATCGCAAAAACGGGAGCTTGGACCAGTCGGATGATTACAAGGCTGAAGGAATGGCTGGGGAGGAAGTATTGGTGACGTTAATTACTACAATTGCCAGCTCCTTTCTGGTCACGTAGGATTCGGATCCTACCTCTACAGTTTTCGGAGAAGGGAATTTCCTAATTGTATATAATGTGGACTAGTGGATACCATGGAGCACACATTTTATGAGTGCTCCAGATGGGACGAGATCAAGGCACGAGCGGGCCTAGGACGGAATCACGTAGGGGGACACAGTAGCCTACATGCTACGAGGTGCCGAGCAATGGAAGACTGTTGCGCGAATGGTTACTGTGATCCTGCTAATGAAGGAGTCAGAATACAGCGTGTGGGGTTCAGGCTGACTGTTGTGTAGTCTTGTGGCGAGGGGATCTATTTCTTTCATGAGGGGTCTACTAAAATAATGAATCCTGGGACGAAGCATGGCGACGTCTAGGGGTAAGGAGGTAGCATGTCTAGGGTGTTCTGGTCCATCCATATGCTAGACTGGGGGGTTGGAGCTACCCGATTATGGTATGGGGGACCCTCAAGGTGTGAGAGGTCTGGTCGCGTGGGGTAAATACCAGATGTGCGAAACGCACACCTGGTGCTTCTAAGTTTAGGGACGGGAGGGGTAGCTCTTCGACTGAGGGATATGTTGGTTATCCAGAAGAGGAAGTCGGCGTGTCCTGATGTCACTAGGGAGACCCCGGTGGGATGCCTTTACAGGGGGCTAGACAGAGAGGGCAGGCTGCTGCCACGACACCCTGAGGTGACAGAGTAATGCTTACTTGCCGGACTGGTTGCCTTAAGGATGTTTAAATCAGAAACAAAAATAAAATAAATGATATACTTATTAATTAAAAAAATCCCTTTCGGCACGCCGAAAGGCGGAGGTAGATTTCACCGGTGCTAAGTAGGGGATAAAAAAGATTTCCACCTTAACGTTAAGAAAAACTTAAAATTTACTCAATACGACAATGGTTGGATGTGAAAAAAGTTTCACATGTTAAGCATACGACAAGCCCCATCTTCTTACAATTCCAACAACATTTTGGTCATCCATAGTTGGTTGGTCATATCAAAAATTGCTTCAGACAAATGTTTTAGGTAATTTTTACAGAACTAACGACCACTTTAAAGCGATTCGATATTGTGTCTCTAGGGAGGTATGATTTTTTTGTCTTCGAAACCCAGTTTTTTGTACTCCCTGGGCCAATGGTTGGTGATATTAAAAAACTTTACTTTAGGCCCTTATCCAAAGAATAGTAAAAACTTTAAACGAATACGATATTTTGTTTAATAAGAAAGTTAAAGCGATATTTTGTTTTTCGACCCCTCCCCCATTTCAACCCCCATGATCCGATTTTGCCCATTAACAAACTAGACCACTATTTTAGGTTGTTGTATCAATTTTAAAGTGATTATTACAAAATTACGGTAGTTATGGTGTTCACAAGAAAGTGAAATATATATATATATATATTATATATATATATATATATAAACTTTTGAACTGACGGTGGTTTTGGAGTCTGGAGGATGTGAAACGAGAATATATGTAGAAATTTTTCGGAAGTCAAATCATGCTACCCATTACAATAGGTAGCTTTCTTATGAAATCTACCTGAAATGATCGATAAATAGAATATTATTGATCGAAAAACGCCCAAAATTGATGAGGACCAATGAACAAAGTTTAGCTATTAGACAGTAAAAAGGGAATATATTTGAAATGTTTTTCCCATTTCACAAAGGAGTAAAATCGACTAATATCAAACGATAGCAAAAAAAGGATAATTTTCTTTACTTTCTTGAAATTGATTTTCTTTAATGGAATAAAATTCATATACATCAACGAAAAAATGATGAGGGTGAGAAAACAATATTAGTTACGATTTTTTCCCTTTGTAATGAAACGAGTAAAAACATGTCGGAAAATATATAGCGTGAATAGTGCAAATTAATTTCAAAAAAAAATCCTAAATGAAGGAATGTCTAAGGTATAATATACCTATTAAGAACTTAAAATATTTATTAATTGAATAAGAAGATAATGAAAAATAATGATAAAGGTCCTGGGTAAACAGTATTTTTCATAAGCTGATGATTTTATAACTGGAAGAGAAACATTGTGGACAATAAAGCGTACAAAGTATGGTAAAAGCCGATGACCAAACCTACAATTAATAAGGGAATGAGTAATGATTACAATAATCGAGCCCTCTTAAAAAAAACCTATTACGCCTTAAATAAAAAAATAAAATAGCATAAATTAAATTAATTATAAAAGTATAAATCAAATAAAATAAAAGCGTTCGTGACTCGATCTTAATTAAATATTCTAATAACATTTATATGTTGAGAAACCAAAAGCATCCGAAGATATTTTTTTCTGAATTAACGGATTTATAAAAACCTTTTAATTTAAAAATCCTAGTTTTTATTTTCCAAAATCTACTTGCAATGTGGTGATTCGTATCACGAATAGGAAAGGTAGCTTTAAAGGTATTAAATATTTAAACTCTACTAAACCCAAAAACGTTTTTCTCTTAAAGTGATTAGAATTTCAATTAGTTCGGTAATGAAAAATAAAACAGTTATAACATCGGCTATGGCCAAATGTTAGCGTAACTTTGATGATTATGAGCCATTTTGTTTTAATAGAATAATATAAATGAGCAAGTAAAACATTTTTGATATTTTTTTTTGAAAAAAAAAAAAATATATATATATACATATATATAAAGCTTTCTACTGTTCCAAAAATAATTAAAGTCGACTTGGTAGAAGACTAAAATATTAAAATATTCATAGAACGATGACATATAAATTACATTACAGTAGATCGTCTTCTGATCTCTTCGTTGTTTAATAATAAATTCCTAGCTAATAAGTGCCAACAACAATATGCTTTAAATAATGCTGTTTAATATCGGAAAGGCACTTTTTTATGGTTTTTATTTATGTTAACTCTGTCTAGATTAGGGGAGATTATTGAAAAGAGTGAGTAAGAGAAAAAATGTGTTATGCAATTACTAAAATTCATAACTTAACTGGATAATGGAGTTATGTACAGTCAATGGACTTAGTAACCCAATGAATTTAAAACGCTTCGTGTTAAATTCAGAAAAAAAGGCTTCGTTTAGAAAAAAAAAATCATTTGTTCACTATTTATATATTTTATTTGGAACGAAGTTAAAACGAACCAAAAAACCCCCGATTGGATGAAAATGCCACGAACTGGACCACGTGATGCTACTTTAAAGGGAAATGCAACAGCGTGGCTGTCGTACTGTCTAGTGGAATATATTTGTTCGAGTTGTATGTGGCAGCTATACTAACAACGCAAATTAATTTTGATATCTTACGAACCACTTTATTGAAAATATCAAATTTTATACCATTTTTATTCTACAAATAAACTATAACATCTGTTAAAGAAATTACTGAACGTTAAATTGGCCTTCCGTGAAAAACTGAATATTTTTACACGTAATTTGCCGTATTCCTGAAGGTTACTTTTTTCAAATAAATGGTAACCCATAAGAGTAACAAAGAAAATAACAATATATAATTTGATATGAAATTCAATTTTTTCTAACAGTTCCTAAATGTCTTCAAAGACATTTTTCTTTCATTATAATTACCGTCTGTTTGAAAAACAATTATAAAGAACTAGTAATACCTAAATATATAAATCTAAAATCCTAGAAAAAAAGGTAGTTTTGCTGGCTTTAAATGTAACAAGAAGTAATGATGCAACCTCCTAGCAACTGCAGAAGAATGGTCTGCCACACTAAGGCGCAATCTGTTTGTGTTCTATTTTAGAGTCTATTATAGTAACACTAATAATGTTATAGTAACTAATTCTTTAGGATTGGCTACTAAATGTTGCGACGACATTGCTCATACATAGCTACTACTGTGCTAATTCTAGTCTCTAATTAAGCAGCTTTAGGAAAATTACATCATATGACCAAATGTTTGTCACTAAATTTTTTACAGTGGGTGATTACTATTAATATTATTCACTTAAAGTTGACGTTACGTTTTGTTTTTAATTTATTAAACTTAGAGATAAATTTGGAAACAAGAAAGCACTAAAAATATTTAAAAAAAAAAAAAAAAACACTGTTAATTATATTTTAAATTACATGCCAATTTAGATTGTTTAACAATCATTATTAGCAGCACATAAGGAAGAAAAAAATAATTAAGTGATAATAACCGTATAAAAGGATAGTGATGAAAAATAAAAAAAAATTAATAAAGACTCTTAGGAACCCTAAAAAATGAAAATGTCTACCTGGGCATAAAAATAAAAACAAGGATATTTGCTAAAGCGATGGTTCTGTAAGTAGTATTATTATTCAGACAATCCCAATTGAAAGCACAAACTCAGATTTAAAAATTTGATGTGGACACCATATGACTTTCTTGTACGCCTATTAAATTACATATACATTTCTTTCAATTACAATTACATTTCTTTCTGGACTTCATTTAAACTTATTTTATTTGAAAGTGAAATACAATCCTTTAATTCTTTAATAAAGTGGACAATTACATAATTGCATAGTGCTAGACACCATATTTCATCACATTTTTTCGTGGTGTCCGTATCAGCATTTTATATTAGTTTATATACAAATTTTGTTTCACGTCGCTCAAGTAGTCGTGTAAGTAAGAACGTGTCGGATCCGTAACCATTCACACATCAGTTCGAATCCGACTTCATATAGATATATATTTTTTAAACTTTTTCTAATTTAAATATACTATTTTATTAATAATTATTAACTTCTATAAAAAGGTTTGGATTAAAATGAAACGTGCATAACATTTTATTTCACTAATAACCTCTGATTTTTTTTTGATATTTTTTTTCAATCTGAGGTTATTAAAATGTGATGTGGACACCACATGACTTCTTTGTAACCCTATTAAATTACATATACGCATTTTTAAAAGTATATTAAAATTTTATTACACTAATAACTTCTGATTTTTTTCATATTTTTTTTTTTTTATTATTGTTATTACTGCATTATTTATTCTAAAGATTTTTTTACAATCAGAGGTCAATAACTATTAATAAATCAACTTATTTAAATTAAAAAAAAATTAAAAAGGAGATGAAGTCTGATTCGAACCGATGTGCCTTCCCTTGTAAAATTCAAATACTTCATAAATTAAAATTTTATTTGGCTATAACTCTGGAACTAATGAAAATAAGTACCATTCATGATATATCGTTGAAAAGCTCTCAATGAGAGCTTATTACTGCAGTTAAAAAAAGTAAAAAATCCAATTTTTGTTTTGATTTTGGACTTTTTGGGTTCAGTCGATTTAAATCAAAAGGGGTGGTGCACACTAGACTGACATACGTACCTACGTACAGACGTCACGCCGAAACTAGTCAAAATGGATTCAGGGATGGTCAAAATGGATATTTCTGTTGAAATCTGAAAACCGAAATTTTTCACGATTACAATACTTCCTTGTACGACGAAGTCAAAAGGCTTAACAGCTGAAAAATCCAAATCGTATCGCCTACCGCAATCTAATGCAAACTCCTTAAGCAGGTTAGATAATGTTTAGTTTTAGGTATTACATTGTTTGTTATATATGGTTAGCTGTATTTGTACATGTATTATGTATAATTTGTATTGTGTTTTGTAGTGACTATTTAATGGTCACATGTAAGAATCTATATTGTGTTTTTAACTTAAGATCTGTACTTGTAGTATGATATGACGTGTGACTGTGTGTGTGGGCGATCTCCCCCTACCTGATGGAATGCGTTATTAACTATGCCAGGTAGAGTGGATAGCCAGGGGTGGAGGTTTAGTCGGTAGTGCGCAGGTATACATACTCTCTTTCTATAATCTAGCGGGACCTGTTAGCAACCCCGACACTGCTTCGGCGTCTGTAAAATGGATTCCCCACCTCTACAAAAAAAAGCAGGGTTAGATAAGATAAAATCTATCTCAAGAAAGCGATTATATGAACAGAAAAAAATATTCAGGTATATTTTAAATTCTATCCCATGAACAACATTTAAATAAGGGAATAATAAATTAATATTCTTGTGACGGAAACGTTTCTTTCAAAAAATGTTTACTTTTAGTAAACATTTTAAAAAGCTACTAAATAACTGGTTCCTCGCCATAATTTACTGATGAGTTTTTGCATTTTTATTGATAAAATAATGAATGACCAGTTTCCAAGCAATGTTGGGTTACAACCGATTTCATTAGTCTTCTTTATTTATTATAAGCCAAATGATCCTTTTTTTCAGTTTCAATCTTTCTTTTTTTCTGTTTTAGTTTGTCCTGCTTTTTCTAAATTACACATATTTTCTTCATAAATCAATTTATAAATGCCCATTATTTCAACGGATCATTTTATTTTTAAGCGTAATCGAAGACAGAAGTCGATTTTCTAAACGTAGCCACGGTAACCTTAAAGTACTTTTTAAACATATTTTTTAGGTTTGCTATATAGGGAATATGTGTAATTTTTATCCACCCTTTATCCAAACCTTCTTCTTTATTGTTTTGAAGTAAAAATGTTTTGCTGTTTGCTAAATTTCTATTCTACTTCTTATTGTATGCTATCAACAGTTTTTCTAGTAAATCGCTGAGCTCGGCTACATGTTTAATAAAACTCATTTCTCTGAAAGACACTTCTAGCTTTTGATGGCACCAGTTAGTTTTGTAAACCATTGCAACTTTTTCTTCATTATCTACTAATTATGACTAATAATCAAAGTTGTCATCTAGTTTTAGACTAAAGTAATAGTCGTATTTTTCCTATGAACGGTCATTGAAAGTTTTCTTCCTTTCTTATTTAATTCCATAACTTTTCATTTTTATTGAGAATAGAAATAAAGTGAACTTGATACACAAGATCAAAGTTAAATTACGAATTCATTTACTTATATGTCAAAGGATGTATATGGTGTTAAAACATGTTATAACTGACAGGTTTTTATGTGTTCTGGTAAGCATGCTCATTTCTAGATCAGCTGATCTAAATTTCGATTTCCTACAAGAGTATAACATTTTTAACTAATCATTTCATCCTTCTCAGTCTTAAAATACAAGCATCGTAGCACGCCCGTTAATACTAGAATAAGATAACAGGGTTTATTTTCAAAATGAATTCTATTGACCAGGATAAGTAAAAACGCAACGGTGTCGAAAAGGTTCAGACCCGCTACCCCTTCAGACTTTTAAGCTCCCTACCATCTCCAATAAAAAAGTGATTTATTATGATATTTGTACAGTTTTTCATCTGGAGGTCAGTAAAAAAAACTTTGCCACTGTCTGGAGTTTCACAGATTTTGGGCAACCTTAGACTTTCTAGGCACCCTTTATTTTTATTTTTCCTGTTTAGCCTCTGGTAATTACCTTTCAGATAATACATCAGAGGATGAATGAGGATGATATGTATGAGTGTAAATGAAGTGTAGTCTTGTACAGTCTCAGTTCGACCATTCCTGAGATGTGTGGTTAATTGAAACCCAACCACCAAAGAATACCGGTATCCTCGATCTAGTAATCAAATCCGTGTAAAAATAACTGACTTTACTAGGACTTGAACGCTGGAACTCTCGACTGCTAAATCAGCTGATTGGAGAAGACGCGTTCACCACTACACCAACCCGGTGGGTTAACCTTAGACTCTCTAGGCACCCAAGTTCCGTTTAATTAACACAACAGAAATATTCCGATATTGTAACATTTTCTATTTTATTGGCTACTCTAAAATAGCTGACTATAGTAGAAAAAAAGCTATATAATGAGAAAAAACTTTGGTTATTAAATTGTTCGTTTCTCTAAGTTTTTAAGTCGCTTGAATCCAAAAATTAGAAAAGGGACAATTCTGAACAAATGATGCGAGCTTGTACGTGTACATGATGGAGCCTAATTTGCTTAATATTTCTGTAACGGAATGTTGTATTATCATAAAATTTGGTACAGTTACTGGCGAGTAACTGATCTATGAAACACTAATGATATTACATTTGAATGAAAAGGTACGTAACGGGTAGAGTAGCTCCACTTTAATGCATGATTTATGTCTAGTCATGACTCCCTAGTTACAGCTACTTCAGAGTCCATGACTGCTATCATTATCCAGCTGATATTTGATGAAAAGTTTACAGAGACCCTTTTAAAAATAATGATAAATAGGATAAAAAATTTATAAAACTTCATCCTTCATTTTCCATCAAATCACTTTCGCCCTGTATCTAAATAAAAGAAAATTAATCTAAATTAAATTTTGTTACTTTTTTAGATGATGGTCAGTATTTGGCACGTTTGCCTTTTCGTTTTCTCTTACGATCATCTTCAAACACAATAATACAATTTTAAAAAGGACAGGAGATGAGATTGAGTTAAAATAGTCGATTTAATATGGGGTAAAGTAAAAGAATGGATGACTTTAGAGGGGGTTCGAAACTTTCGCCCAGAGGTTTTTAAATCCTATCTATGAATAAATGGTGAGATAATTTAATTTAAAAAAAATTATTTTTCAAAATGCATTTTACCTTCGAACAGAGTAAAATCAATGGTATCAAAAAAAACCCGGATTCCCTGTCACCTAAGGCTTCCTCGCCTCTTCAATTTGTAAATATTCTGCAATTTTCCAACCTACTTTTTACAAATAATGTTCTGCTTTTGAAAGAGGGTAAAACATTCAATTGTATAAAAGCTTCCTGGTCCCTCCTGTGTCCTCCAGGCATTGTAAAATAAAATAATTATTAAAAAAACAAAAACCCCGACTACTAGTTGCACACATCTACCAAAATTAATTATGAAAAACGAAAAAAAAATAGGTAAACAGGTTTTTCTGACGTTTCTTACAGGCATTTTTTCAGGATACGTTACTCAACGATGTGAAATTTGATATTACTTCTACATTTTATATTGTATTTGGGAGCCTGACAAATTGGAGGCTATTACAGTTACCATTTTATGAGATGGTGGTAGCCTTCAAAGCCACTCGATTACAACATAAAATGTAGAAGTACTTGTAATATTAAATTACACATCGCTGACTTATTGTATCCTCAAAATATTCCTGCAAGAAAAGAAAGAAATTTTTTAATTATTTTTTGTTCGATTTTCATAATTACTCTACGAAGATGTGTACAATTAGTAGTCGGGTTTTTTGTTTTTTATAATTATTTTATTTAGCGCTTATCTGTTGTTTCCATAACTTTACCAGTCAATAGGATACTGGTATAAGTTTTTTTTTTAAGGTTGTGCTATTTAAATAGAAATTTGAATGCTAACGAATGATAATGTATATATGCGTGTAACGCATGTATGTGCTAGCAGCGATGCATTCGTGCTTCCTTTTCCTGAGCACATTTTTTGCTTATATCTCGAAATATGTAAAACAAATTGTTAGGGATCTAGGATGTAGGAGGTATACCGAAATGAAACGATTAGCACTAGGGAATCTTGGAAAGCTGCATCAAACCAGTCAAATGACTGAACATAAAGAAAATCACGAAACGAATTTTTCGAAAAATCACAAGAGTAAAAAATATTTTTTTTTTATCGTTTTATGGAATACCATCATTAAAATTTGAAAGTAGCGAGATTTTTATATTTTGTCCCTCAGTGTAGCGCCTCTCCTTCTAGATAAGACAATCTAAGAGAACCTATGTTAATTCCAGACTGAAGACCTGTTATTACCCAAAATTTGGTTGTAATTGGTTCGATCAGTGAAGATATAGAAGGGAATAAACACACGTACATAACAGTTAAATACATTACCACTCCTTCTACGTACGTAATCGGGCAATAATGAAAATCTGAAGTGTCTTTGATTACATCATAAATAAAAAAACGGAAAATAAATATTTAATAAAATGAAATAATATGTCGGTAATTAAAATAAGTTAACACATATATTTCAAAGAAATATTGAAAGAGATTAGAGAAAGATTGGAAATGTCAAGGAAATTCTGAAGAATAGAAATAATCACATAAATAATCGATGATTATTTTTAATATTATCTTTGACTGAAAGAGCTAAAAAATCAATTTCAATACATGGGTCAACAACAATATTGAAAGATCTTGTTACTTGTACATTCTTTTAAACCTCAAACGGTTTGTATCTGCATATTCATTGCCTTCTTTTTCTCTGTTTTTATTTTATATAAGCGCGTGCGCATATACTCACACTCACGCGTGAGCGCACACAACACACACATACACACACACTTATTTTCTGTATTAGCTTTAGTGAATTAGTTGTGTTGATCCGTTCGAAGGGGGAGGCAAACTTTTATCAGGCGATATATCTGGCACACCGCTCTATAAGCAACGCCAGTCAACTCTTATCTAAAGTTGGCATTTCCACGCGTGGGCCAACACACCCCAATATTCCACCCACTGGATTACTGGTCTGTTATGTATATAATAACGCTTTATATAACACATTAAGCAGATACAAAAAGAAAGGAAAATCAAGATAAATGTATTCAAAAAACAAATTCAATAATATTTTGTTATACAGTTTAATAAATCAATAGATTTACTAAATAAATGTTCTAAACTGAAGAAAAAAAATTATCGCTATAAGAATAATGTAAAATTAGAATCTAATTATTTCAATCATATGGAAAATGTAATAAAATGTTATAAACAAAAAAATAACTGTGATGCTGAAATTAAATTTTTTTTAATAAATAACGAAAAATTAACTTTATTATAATAAAAAAATATTTTTAACCAGTTTCAAAAAGAGGGAGTACTCACTTCAATCAGTTTTATTTTTCCGGCGAATAGTATTGCTAGATTTAAGGGGAAGGTATGGTGATCATGTCAAAAATGGGATATAGGGTTTTTTTTTGTAAATCTTTATGTTTCAGTGTCTAGTTAGTTCATCTAGACTTAAAAAAACCATATGTATTTATGTATGTAGTGTGGCGCACTGATTTTGGCCTTACATCGTATTTCAGGATTTATCAAACCGATTCTCTTGAAATTTTGCACAAATATTTCTATATATAAGGTATTGATCATATTAATTTTTTTTTCAATATTCGTTTAATGAGTGGGGGATATTGCGAAAAAACCAATTTCTTCAGAAGCATTTTAAAGAAAATTCTATTAAAGCATATTTGTTTCCTATAATGCGTAATTAAATAATCCAACAAAAAAAGATTGTCAAAAAATCAATCTCCACCAGTTAAAATTAAAATATATGTGTTTGTTCTTTTGCACTATTTTACTTCGGTTTAAATAATTTTAAAAAGTTTGAAAGTTTAAAGCTATCAAGAAAACCTACAATTTTTTTAAAATTATAGACGCAAACCTAAAATGTAAAAACGAAAATTTTATTTTTCTTATTTTAGCGTTTGTTGAACGAGGTGTTAGATTTATCCTTCTAAAAGGATATTTTTAGAAGATTTTTCTTAAAAAAGAAAAATCTGCTCTTCTAAGGAATATATATTCTGTTTTGTTTTTTGACACTCTCTTTAAATTTTTATTATTAGTAGCCGGAAAAGTCATGCGATACTTTAAAAAATTCTTCTTTACCGTTCATGTACGAGTAATTCATCAAATTGAACAATTTCAATGAGCTGTTTTTATTTTGTTCTAGAGAAGATTCCTCTGAGGAACTGCTTTTAAGTTTTTCCAGATAAATTTTCTTTGGGAAGAAAGATTTCTTTTTAATGAAACATTGAACTGTCTATAAAAAAGATTTGAAAATATTTTCATTACTTTTGTCATCAGTGCTAAGTTAAGATTATAAATAGCATTACGTTTCTGAGTATTCAAATAATTTTAAAGTGAAAAATAAAAAAAGTTTTTTGAAAAAATTGAGATAAATAAAATGTATATTTTTGCATTTCAAAGAGCTTTTGGTCATGTTTGATTGTGGTTATTAACAATTTTGACCTCTCTGAATTCTTTTCTTATTTCTTCTTGAATCGGCCATCTTACGACTGCAATAAATATCTAATAGATTTTTCTTTTGACTTCCTTTCTTCTCAATTTTTCTTCATGCTTTCTATGTTCTCGCTTTCTCTCTTTACTCCATCTCCTTACGTCATATTCCTGGAAACCCTTATTTTCTAAAATAATATTTCTATCTAAAATTACTTCTTTCGTGATAATTAGTTTTTTCTTTTAAGCTTCATTAAACCAGATGTTTTTAGATTTTTGATTGTAGACATAATTAAAAATTTTTTTATCTAATCCTTTTTCATTTATTCGGAAAAGATGTCCAAAAAATGTCAGTTTTCTTTTCCTTATAATATCTGAAAGTCTGTCATTAAATTGATAAATCTCTTCTTTTTTTTATAATCCTCCACTTATTCTCCTCAATTTTAATTGGCCCTAATATTTTTCTTAATATTTTCCTCTTTTTCTTCCGTAGTTCTTCAATTTTGCCTATATTATTCATACATAAATACTCCGAGGCATACAAATATTCAGGTCTAATAATTGAATTATAATGTCTAATTTTTTTCTCGAAATTATTCTTTTGTTGTATAAATTCTTTTTTAAGTGATACGAAAGATCCATTTTACTAGCTCAAACTTTATTTGATTCAATTACTTCACCTACATTATTTAGATTTATTTATTTTATTAATTTTTCCGTTTCCGTTATTAAAGTCTTTGGAGCATTTTTAATATTTGCTATAAATTCAGTTTTTGAAAATAAAAATGATTAAACCTGTTTTTACAGCGAATATCTTTAAAAGATTAATTTAAATTTGCATTCTATTTCTTTTTTAATTCTTTTCTTATTTACTTTTTGAATATTAAAATATTTTCTAAATATTAATAAATGAATTACTAATATTTAATTTTTACATGTTTTTGCTGTTTTTCACTTATTTCAGTTGTTCTACATTTTTACCAAGTATGAAAAAATCAAATCGATCAACGGGTTCAGATTTGTAAGACAAATACAGGTTTACATATGCTCAAGTGTCCAAAAATAGATTTTTTGGAGTTGGGAGTATTGGAAAAAAAAATTTTTTCCAAATTATTTACAATTTATTTAGACCTATTTTTTGTTACTTTTTTAAAGAATTTTTCCTTAAAGCACAAGTTTTTTTTTTACCGATCTATATACTTTCCCGTTATAACTATAGCTGTTACAGCAGCATATATATATATATATATATATATATGTATAACCGGGAAAATAATAAGCTTTTAGAATTTTTTTTTGCGTATTTTAAATGGAAGTAAAATTGTTTTAGGTTAAATGGCAATAAAAAATCTCTTTATACTTCTTTATATTTTTAAAAGACCATTTTCAGTAATAAAAAATGGATATTCAGCAGAAAAGTTCTGAAGTAAAATGATGTTTCCTTCGACTTTTTTTTTACTGTTATTATGAAGGGTTATAATGTAGTTTGCTACAAACCCATCGAAAAAGACGTAGCGCGATTTGTGTAGCAGATAGTGTCAGTGTTATGCCGAATATAACAACTAATTAGAAAATAAAATAATCAAATTTTATATATCTTTATACGGAATAAGAAGTCCGATCTATAATTTGTCTTTAGCTTCCTTTCGTTAGCACACAGGTTCATATAACTCACCTCCGCATTTATGTTTACCTCTATTAAATATTGATACCAATTTAAGTACTAAAAGCAAAGTGTGAGGTTAATTAACAAAATACAACGATAGAAATTAAGTTCCCAAAATTACGGATTCGCTCAAGCATATCACGCACTTTATTTATATATAATGCTTAAGACATATGCGTTGGTATTTGTTTAATAATTAATTTGATTAAAATTAATTTTGCCTTATATTCATATC
This sequence comes from Lycorma delicatula, assembly GCF_047948215.1. Classification (NCBI taxonomy): domain Eukaryota; kingdom Metazoa; phylum Arthropoda; class Insecta; order Hemiptera; family Fulgoridae; genus Lycorma; species Lycorma delicatula. The sequence continues at coordinate 59,726,086 of NC_134456.1, forward strand.
CTGAGCTGAAGAAAAAAATAATTTAAAAATAAATTTTAACGTTATTTTAAAATTCTAATTCCTCCATAAATAATTAATTTATTAATTAATAATCTACCTCTAAGAATGGTTGGTTTAATTTGAATCCTCTATTTGGAAACATATTCTTTTGCTTGATAAATTCAAGTGTTTTGATTAATATGATCGATGTAGTTATTCAATAAAACGTTAACAAACTATGTAGTAAGTTTTTATCTACTGTAGTAGATAAAAATGTACTGAAATATCTAGTGTAGATAGCAGTTTCAATAGTATTATTTTATCTCCTTTTGCTGAAATTATATACTTGACTGAATCTAAGTACTGAATAAATACTAAAAAACTAAATTCTTTTAAATTTCACTTGGAAACACCATACGCTTCTTTTTTAGAATGTTTTTATAGTTTTATAGAATCTGCGTTAGAGATTCAATATTCGACAACGTGTGAACATTTGATGTAAATTTCTAGATAATCTAAGATGATTAATTTCTTAAAAGCTGTAATAACTTGCGAAAAATTAATGATAAACAATATAAGTCAATTTTGATCATAAATGGCTGACAAATTGTGAAATAAAGTTTTGGCTTCCAAATCCTTGAGTTGGTATTAGTGTCCGTGACATTAAAACATAATGGGGTAGCTTTATTGTTACATGGGTGATTTTAAAAAGAAATTATTGAATATTAAAAAGCAATTGAGGTAAAATCTTTTACTTTTTTCTACCAGGAAACTCGAAAACCAAAACGAGTTTTTTCACACCATCTTACAAGACTCCTACAATTTCGATGTTAATATTCTTATGGTATTTTACAACAAAAATAAACAAGGGTTACTTTACCTATGGTTCTATTCGTAGTTAGCTTGCTGGGGAAAAGACTCCAAATGTAATAAACACTTGGATTTTTTGCAGGGAGTTTAGTAGACTTTTACAGTACGAGATTGACTCCCCAAAATTAAATGTTTTCCGTGCAACATTCCAAACGGTAAGTTTACAGGCCGTTATTTTCCCCTGAAGCAATCGTAACAGAAGTTATTTATTTGGATATGCTGCATACACATCTCTTTCCTCAACTGCAAAATGGACCAAAGAATTTTATTTGGCAACAAGATATCGTACCTCTTCACTGGCATAACTCTGTACGGGATCGGTTGAATGACGTTTTCACCAACCGCTGGGTCGATCGGCTGGACCCCCAATGGCAGAGCTTGTTTGTGGTGGCTTCCAAGGTCACCAGATCTGACTTCATGTGATCTTTTCCTTCCAGGAATTATAAAAAATCTTGTGTATATGCCTTCACTACCTACTGATCTATCCAATCCTATCGGTTGGATTTGTGCAGCGTGACGAAAGATGTTTAAATTGGACACATATAAAAAAAAAACTATAAAAGTTACTCTTTTATTTTATTTATGATTCATTATTGTAAGCCAAAGCTAAGATATATTAAATAACTTTAAAACCTCGATATTCTTTTTTAAACACTTTAAACAATATATATATATTGTATATTATATATATATATATATATATATATATATATAAAATATATATATACCGATTTATATATATAAATCGGTATTCTTGTTTAATTTACGGTCTTCTTTTAATCGTTATTTTTATAATTTTAGATCTGTTTTATTACAAAATGAACTAAAATATTTGGCTTGAAAACCTGTTATTGTAAGCAAGAGCATTGTTTAATAATCAGCAATGAATACATTAAAAATAAAACTGTGTAAAGATAACTTTAAAAACGAATAAAATGATTACTGCTCTGTTTAAATGAATATGTAATTTTTTTTGTAAATAAAGAGTAATAATGTTTATGGAAGGAATTCAAAAGAAAGATAAGGCTCCACAGTAGCACAACCAATAAAATGAAGCCTGATGAGAAAACATGGTTTCATTCATCATAAATAAATTACAGTTTAAATCGTTTTTTCTTTACAGTTATTTCCCAGTTCCAGACATCTCATCCGGGGTCGTCAACAATACTTCTCCACATTTCCCTTTGAAAGAATGACTTTACTCAAACACTGATCAGGTAAAATATAAATAGGAATATACAAAATGAATTAATTACTGTAATTCATAGTTTTATTACAGAAAAAAGACATAAATACTGAATAACAAAAATTATTTTATTTCACCGGCTATACTTCTTTATTTTAAAATTATTTGCTTAAAATCCACCTTGAGTTGGTGAATAAAGAACAGGTATAATGATAAAAATTTATAAAATTTATTTATTAAAATAGTATAAAAGCCTGACCACGGAAATTTTCACTTAAAAACCGATCTTAGCTAAACTTTACTCCAATCAAAAGAATAAATAAATATTTTTTTATAATATAAAAGAGAAGAAGAATAACTTATAATTTCTGAAGACGAGAGTATCAAGTTCCAGAAATGGCTATAAACACTGCACAAATACTACATAATATTTTTAAAGTTGTTCAATCATAGAATACAGCAGTAAAAGTTTAATTCTACTTTATTCATGAAAATTCCTGAAAGTTTTTATAAAATCAATATTCAAATCTTGTTATCTTTTCTCAAACTATTTCCATAAAGAATATCAGCTGTGATTCAATTTTCAATTTAATTTACCTTATACTGTCTAATTTTTCATATTTATTGATTTATTAAACGGCTTTAAAATTAATTTTTTCCTTATTTCTAATTATATTTTCATAATTATTTCTCTTAAATAATAAAAAGAAGGACGGGTTGTTCAAGTCAACCCGTTTTTATTTATTTATTTTGATCAACAATCAAGTTTTATTCTTCACCAAATGGAGTAAATTGAAGATTCTTTAATGTTGTTTTGTAGTGAAAATTCTTCTAACTGACCACGTTGCAAGTTAAGTCAGATAATTTACGTGATAGATTTTCTGAAGAAACAATTAAATTCTCAACGTAAAGCGATTAAGAAAAATATTTCTTTATTTGTCATATCACTGTTTTTTTTGTTCATTATGATAAATAGATTGATTCCATTCTGATATTCAAAACAATTTTAAGTGAAAAATTCAACAAACTCTATTTTTACTTGTCTAATTTTAATACTTGTTTGAGAAAGTTGAATTACACTGAGTTTTAAAAGTGATTGTGACAGTGATACCTATTCTTTTTCTCAACCTAAAGGTTGGTGGACCTTACAATTTTCTATTAAAAATCTTAAATTCCTTGTAATGCTTTCCTTCCTTAACGTTATCCATGAACCCTTGTCTTGACCTTCCTCTCATCTTTCTCCCCTCCATTAAATCTTCTATCCACGTAGTAAATCAACTCGTCGAAGCAAATGATCAATTGTACTTTTCCTTCTTTTCTCTGTGTTGGCAGTTCTATTTTTTTCATCCTCTCTTGTTAGTACCTTATCGTTCTCCACCCTATCTGTTTCAAAGAAACCTTCAAAATTCTTTTCCAATACCGCATCTCTAAATTCTCAAATTGATCTTTTTTCTATTTTTCTTAGAGTCCATGCCTCAGTGGCGTATATACAAATATTCCAGATTAAACTTTTCAGCTGATGTTTTTTTGTTTCTTTCTACTTATTTTCATACCAAATTTATTCATTAAAATCATGTTTATACTGTGTAAGGCGTCTTGTAGTTCTGCTTCATTGTTACCAATTAAGACAATATTGCCTGAAAATCAAATGGTTTTGTAGTAATCGACGTCTATCTTTATCCCATTCCTGCTGGTTTTCATAAATTCTTTCATAACCAATTCGATATATAAGTTGAACAATAAGTGTGATAATCCACATCCTTGTCTTACACCTTTTGGTATCTTAGCCTGTAGTTAGTCTTAACCTACGAAGAGTTTTCTAATTTCTATGCAGTTATTGGTTAATTCTTCGATCATTAAAATATACTTTTATACTTCCTAATATTTTAAACAAGGTATTCTGTTATTGTTATCACTTCTACTTAAGTAATCGTTAATGCAAATTTTAATCACTTTCTATTGAAAAAAAAAAAAATGTTTGTTACGTTTCTCAAGTGAATTTTTTAATGGGTATATAACTATTGGGAGTCGACTAAATGGTTAGTCGATAAATAAAGTTCTTTGTCCAGGAACCGCGTAAACCGTTAGTGAGGGATGGGTCTACCGATCAAGCCTCATCAGCAAACAGCTAAAATAAAATTTTAGATATAAAGAAAATGTTCAGATATAAAGGAAATCGAGAAGAGTAAATCGCACTTTAAACAGTCGAAATCGCTTGAATGGTTCAAAAGTTACAGGCTATAGAAATTTTCATCATGTTAACTTTCATACCTCGAGAACGGTGGGTCAGTTTCGATGAATCCAGCACTTTTTAATTTAAGAGGATAGACCAAACAGGATTAATTTCTTTCAGAAGAGAAGAGGATTTCTTTCAACAGTTTAATTAGATCAACCAATCCAAATACATCATATAAAACATGTGGTTATGGTGATCACCAAATTGAAAGTAACGGGAGAAACCTAACGTTTCTAATATAACGTAAATGTTACAAGATAAAGCATATAGAGCTGATATCTCATCCTGGTAAAGGTAGTTACTTTTAAATGGATTTGAATACTAGATAGTGGATACCGGTGTTCTTTGGTGGTTGGGTTTCAATTAACCATACATCTCAGAAATGGTTGATCTGAGACTGTACAAGACTACACTTCATTTACATTCATACATATCATCCTCATTCATCCTCTGAGGTAATATCTTACGATGGCTCCGGAGTCTAAATAAAAAATGAGAGAAAGCTATTGTTTCGTGGCGACCCCACAAATTACGAGAAACTGCTGTTTAATTTAGCTACCTGCTAACGACAATACTACTAATACGAAAAAAATCTCTACAACACAATCAGTAAATCTAAAAAAACAGATATAAATGAAGAATGAAAAAATCATATTTACATACACACTTGAATCCAACACCCTATTGAATAGCGATAATTATATCAAAAATTTGAATACGTTATTTTAATCAGTAGCCTGACATTAAAAATGCAAATGTATCCAGAATATCAGTAGAATATTCCTGGAAAATAGACAAAATTATTATTTAATCTTTACGTTATTGCATTTTAACTTTTTAACTGTAATTAAAAAAAGAGGAAATATTAAATGAAAAAATAAGGAGTGGAAATGATACTGTCGTTAATGGGTAATTGGTTAAATACAAGATGTTACATGTGGGAGGCAGAGTTTGACAAGAGGTCTGAAGCGAACTTGGCCATTAGGCGTCTCGTGGGCCTGCTAAGTCAGAATTGAGGGATGACCGTTCTTGCTGATTACCGCCTTGGGACGCTCTCTCTTATCGTTAACCGTGTGATGTATGGCGTACCGGTCCTACGGGGTTCACCGCAACATCAAGATCTGATAAGATCTTGCAGGCCCCTCCCTCTTTTGTCTGTACGTATGTAATTACCTATAGGCATTACGATTTTAACATTTAAGGTTTTTAAAATAAATACTAATATTTATTCCACAGCGATAAATTTTAAAGTATACATTTTATACCTTCAGAAATAAAATTAATTTATACTGAACAAACAAATTCTGAACTTCCAGGTTTTTTTTTTATCGGTAAATTTACAAACAGAAACACTCTTTTACTTTCAGTATATATACACACAATTGCTTTAAAAAGTTTTGTTTTATGCTTGATACTCCAAGTATTGGATATTTTATTTAATGAATAAATGTCGGTACAGAACAGTACTTTTATTTTCTCTTTCAATAATAAATTATGTAAAATAACTATAATGTAAAATATTCTCTGGGAATACCTCTATCTAGGTAAAAAAAAATTCCTCTAATATTTTTCGTTAACGTAATTTCCTAATAAAAATTAAAATTAAGCTTATACAGATTAGTAAATTAAAAGCGGTGGTTCGTATTTACTGGCTTAAAAAGATGCATTTAATATAAATAAATATTTAACTAAACCATAAAATATTCAAAATCCTTTAAACATTTAGAAATATTTCAAATTCTGGAAGTGTCCTACTGTTGATGAAAGATAACTTTAGAAATAATTATATATCAGTTAAAAATTTGTAAAAGAAAGTTTACAACAGATTCCCGTAAAAACCTTTAATTAAAGTTATACTCGTACTTTTAACCAAGATTCCAACGCTCCGTCGGTGAAGGGTTTTTATTTTTTTCATTTTCAAAAAAGTGATAGGTTTTTATAATTTTAAAATTGTATCCAGTTTTATCCTGATTTGGTTAAAACAATTTTAATAAAAAAATAAAACAGTATATGAAACAATTATTATTAGTTATCAACAGTAAACTTATCACTCGGCGAATATTTATAATATTCCATAAATGAACAGCTCTGTAAACTACCATTTTAAAAAGCAGTTCCGTTATTTCATATCATATACCACTCAAAACCTTGAGCTTATACGGCGAATTCAGTGACTTGTCCAATGAAAAAAATCAAATTTTAACCTGACATGACTGAGAAATTGGAAAACATGTGTTTTTAAATTTAAAGACTATTTTTTTTTTTTACGTTTATTTTATAGTGATTTAAAGTGTACAATTTAAAATTTAATTAGTTAATTTTTAAAGCTGAATATTTTTACTAAGTTTCTTTAATATACTGAAACTAACGAGAATAAATCTGAAAAATGATAATATTTTTAACTTTTATGGAAATATAAACCTTCGAGTGTAATTTAATGTAATTTATTATATAAATAAGGAATAAACAAAATCTAGAAAATAGAGTGTCAAGATTATCTTTAGAGAATATACAAGGACTAATATACTCGTACACTGCAGTAGATCCTAACAAATATTTTCACAAATTTAATAATTTTTATATACATTAAAGGAGATAAACATTAATAAATATAATACAAAAATGTAGAATAAATAAGATATAAATATACATAATAATATAATCATATAAATAATTATTTAGGATAGATACTGGAATACTTAACGACAAACATCTCACAAAAGTTTAAAAATCAAAGAATATTTGAAAAATAAACATTTATGTAATAAAGTTGTTGAAGCAATCTTATTGTTATTTACTATAGCTTACAAAATAATTATCAGCCGCAGTAACCATAAGTAAATTTGACAACGGTTACAAACCACAGTATAACATTACTAAGACATCTAAGACAGGTTACTGATCAAAATACAAGCAATTATTATCATCACTTTACATATACCGCTAACCAAACCTCGATTCACTCACTTCCCTTTGAAGTGTATAATATTGTAGTTTGGCACATCAGCATGCTTACGTTATTTATTATATATTAATATTTTAACAATATTATATTAAAACTACATTATATATTGCTCATATATTGTGCCTGCACTTTTATATATATATATATATATATATATATGTATATAAAGAGGGAAAAAACAACAACCAATACGACAAAAATATTTAATATTAACAAATGATTTTTAATTCATGTATGTATTAATGTAAAATGTATATATATATTAATATTTTGCACTCTTATATATATATATATATATATATATATATATATATATATATAATATATAGAGGCTGTTTAACATTGAAATGCCGTCAAAACATACACTATGCAACTTGTTAAACGTCTGCGTATTGTGTAATACGAGTAGGCGTAATATTACCGATATATTGTTTAGGTGTAATTCAATTATTACATAAAATCAGTCTTTCTCTTCCTAACGAATTTCAAGTGATTAATATAAAATATCAGCTCATTCCGAAACAATTTTTTAAGTTTTTATGTTAATTAATATAGTCTCATCTATGTTTTGATAAATTTTCAAAATGTTCTCATATTTTATTAAAGTTTTTCTAGTTGATGTTACTATTTTTTCAAATTTTTATGTTTCTTATTTCCGATTACGTAGAGACAATATTTATAACGCCTTTTCTTTGAACAAATTTTAATTTATTGTTTTCCACTGTTTCATTTACTTTTTTCTACTGGCTGTAACGAACATAAAGAATTTGAGATATGCGCTACTAAAGGTTGCAATCTCTTAAGAGTTATAGTATTCACTATATGTCAGTCTCTAAAGTAAATGCGTAGATCAGAGTGAAAACATTGTTTGTTGGGCTGAAGAGCTTCTGTATTTTAACGGGCTTGGCACACCGATGAGGAAAAATATAATTTGGCTCTGCGGAGAAGGCAAAGGGAAACCAATTCAGCGTTAGTTTACTTAGTAAGCCTGTCATGGGATTCTTGTAATTTTGAAAATAACCAGTTTTGGAAGTTACGTATGTTTCGTTTGAGATGCTCAACAATCTCTTTCGTTTTAAAATCTAATATGTATATATTTCTTCAGGATTTTCCGCTTTCAATTCGATTATTCACTGAATACACCGCATATATTTTTTATTTATTTATAAAAAAAAAAACTTTATGTTACCACAAAATCTATAAATATAAAAGAACATGTCATGGGTAAATCATAATCAACGCCCAGCAAAACTACTAATAATGAATAGATAAAAATTTGTATACATATTCTTTTTACTGTGTAAGTACATAATAAGAAAGGATTTCATGATATTCCGAGTTTAAAAAGTTAAAATGGAGTAAAAATACAATTTTATATTTATTTTTTTTAATTTTTCGGTAAAAATGAAGATATAAACTTGATTTTTGGTGTGTGCAATCTTGAAGTGAATATCAAAAACTTAAATTTTAAAATTTTTCGAAATTCAATCTTGAAGAGGTGAAGAAAAGTAAAATAATTTTGAAGAATGATTGAAAATTTACCGATATTGCAAATAATATTCAAATAAATGCCTAAAAACTATTTTCGAGTTTTTTGAATAACGATTTTTTAAGTGATGCTACGGCGTACGGCGGAAGCTCAACCAACACAGCCACTGCCACTGTTTCTGTATGCGCGACGTGACTGGCTGCACCTGCCTCCAGATACTTGACTGAAAACCTAAAAAAAAAAAAAAAAAAAATGACCGCAACGGGAAACGCAAGTAACCACAAAGCGCGGTTGAAGCCGCAATGGGGATGATAGTAATTATATAAAAAATAGATTAAATAATTAAATCAAAAACAATGTATTCGATTTATCATTACAATACAGAATCTTGAATTTGATTTAGGCGGGGATTACCCCTTACAACAAAGAATTGGGTATCAATATCATTCTTAAATACGAATTATAGGATTAGCTTCTGAAATGTAAAAAAAAAAAAAAAAAAAAAAAAAAAAATATTTTATTTATTAACTTATTGCTTATATATTAAGAAATTTTATTTTTTATTTCTCTTATTCTTATTATTATTACGATATTTGATATTCCCGAAGAAGGTAAGATGAATAAAATAATATATGAAAAAATATCAGACCTTTGCCATGAATCGAATCCAGATAATCGAATCTGCTGGCCAACATGGAAAACACAATACTAATTGGTATGCCAGAAATGGTCTATTTTCCCATAAAAATTATTATAAGTTTAAAAAATAAAATTTAATAAAATAATTATACTTTCTTCCAAAATAAATCCACACTAGATGATGAAAAAATACTGAGATAATGATAGAGATCTGCGTTAGTATTTAATTTAATATAATTTTTTAAAAAATCCTGTATTATGACTTTCATTCGTGGAATAAAAGACTTTAATTTGGAAAGTCTAGAGTCAAATTCCGATCAACGTTGTTATTTTTCATATGCTAAAATATTTCCATTCCATATTCTCCTGAATAAATTATGAACTTATGAGGTAAATTGATCACAAAAAAAACGTTATTCTACTGCATAATTGCGAACCACTTTATTCTCTAATCCTACTTCTCTTGCTCATTAATTTTACAAAAATTGATTATTTAAGTTTTAAATAATAATTTTTGGTTCAGTTATTTTAGTTTAGATAATTAAAAAAAAAAAGTTATTTAATTTAAAATAATTAAAATTTCTCAACGGTCATGCTTCCGGAGATCAAGTATGCAAGACGGGAGTTGTGTCTTCACGGTAACGTCATGGTGTCTTTAAGGGTACCTTCACCCGGAAGAGGTGAGAGGCTTCGGTCTTCCACCTTCAATGATCGGGTGGGGACTCCTTTGAGATGCCATTGGGGGGAATGTAAGACCGTAGTTCCAGTGGGGGATCCCTTTGGGGGATCAAAATTTTACAAAATTGTAAAATATTAGTTTTTTTTAACATCAAATATACAATTATTAATTCAACAATCTTACCTAAAATGTTAGGTTAGAGTAAAAACTCCTTAATTACTTTATAAATACATTTTTTTATCAAATAATTCAATAATAAAAACTGATAATCCTACACTGTAAGGTCAAAATTAATATTAGTAACCAGTATGCAGGAGTTCACTAAACGGAATAGTTTAATTATTATTAACTTTTATTTATACGACACACCAGAAATCTGAAATACACACCAGAAATCTTGTGCATATTACGCACAAGTGAAAAAAAAATTTCAACAATCACTTTTAATTGAATACAATTCAAAAATGTATTTTATTTTTTTGTCAAATAATTAAATAAAATCATTCTTTTAAAAATAAATATACAATTTTTATAAGAATCTGCTAAAAAAGTCCAAAAATAATACGAATCTAAATTATAGTTTTTAATTAATATTAAATAATCAAATGTTTCACCAATTGTATTACATATACAAGTATGTAACGCTTATTAAATTATATTTACACATTTTTAAAAGTACACAAAATTTTATTTCACTAATAATATTTTTCATTTTCTTTTTATCATTGAATTATTATTTATTATAACTTTTTTTACAATTACCGGTTAATAATTATTAAATCAATATATTTAAATTTAAAAAAATAAACAAAAAAATTAATAAAAGTTAAAAAACAAAAGGAATGAAGTCAGTTCGAACCGATGTACCTTCCCTTTAAGATCCAAATATTTCATTAATTAAAACTTTAATTTTAATTTCGATTGCAATCAAAATGGGAGGTGCACAACCATATATTATAGCAGTGCTAAATCCTAAATTTCAACAACCTACGGCTAATCGTTTTTGAGTTATGCGGGCGAGATACATACGCACGTATATCCATATGTACGTACAGACGTCACGCCTAAACTACTCAAAATGGGATTCATGGATGATCAAAATCAATATTTCCGTTGAAATATGAAAACCGGCATTTTTTGCGATCGCAATACTTCCTTTACTTCGTACAAGGAAGTAAAAAAAGGATAAGAATTCTATTGATATTTCAAAGAGAAACAAAACGATAAAAATTTAAACAGTTATGTTACTTTGGTTTCTATGTTATTATTTGATAGTTAAACAATTGTAATTATAAATAACGATGACAATATCGTAGTTGGAACGATTCCATTAATTGGAAGTTCAATTCGTTTTGCTAAATTTAATGTTAGCAATATCTATGAAATAATAAGATGTGTTTAAAAATATTAACCAATCACTTCGTTGTAATGTTAGAGTTTTATGATCATTTCATTAAATTTATTTATTAAATTACTTAAACTAAGACGTTGACGTATCTAAAGCTTACGCTTTAATGATAATAATACGCAAAACCAACAACTATAAATATGTGTGTTTTTCTACGCTATTAAAAAGAAAATTAAGATCGAATTAGAAAGCCATTAAACTGTGAATAAAAGGATGCAGTCATGTCTTTTAAAAGGAAGCGGTTAATATAAAAAAAAAATACAGACTGGGAAATCGAGTGGAAATTGTAACCGGCAAATCAGATCAGAGAAATGAGATTAAGTTTTGGGTGGTTTCCTCTTTACAAAGCAGCTCCACTTTAATGAAACTGGTGACATTTGAAAAAGTTACATTCTTTTTTTTATTTTTTAAATTTGTTATTAATTTTTTAAATTATTTTTTCTTTGATCTATTTTGCTGTAGTGTGTGTGTGGTTGTATGTGACACACACACATAAGTACTCAAAAATATACACAAAAAATATACTTTAATTCAGATTAATAAGACAATAAGATTAATATTATTCCTAATCGAATTTCATTTAATTGGAAAAAATTATTTTTGAATACTACCTGTCCGTATTTTTTTATAACTGCTTTTATGGCTGGACAAAAAGTTATCAAGCATCTTACCAAAAAATGAAAGGTTATTCAACACAAACAGATAAATAATAAGAAAATGCCTTACTTTAACTTCACCTTTACCTAAAGTTCAGGTTTCAGATGCATATTGTTATGTATATCTGAAATATATATATGTATATATATATATATATATATATATATATAAATAACACTATAGTCAATTCATTTTTTGGAAGACCAAAAAAATATATGCACATTTAATTATTTTATCTCCATTTGACATCTTTTCGTCTTTTTATTCAGTTTATCATCTACACTCGCTTGTGTAGATGATGTCGTCTGGTTCCTGGTTTTCTCATTACAGTTGTACTATTATCAATTTGTTATTGATTTGTTAATTTCATTTGATTTTTAGATTTATGTATTTTATAATTCAGAATTTGGAGAGAATTACGAACTATCTCGTTGTTTTTGCTAGTTCAATTTTACGTACAATCCTTCTGAAATAGGTTTTTTTAAGATTCAGCTCTGGAATAATCTGTTTCAATATATTTTTATTTAATTTCTTTATTTCTTTATCTTAATCATTGAGGCTGAATAAAAAGACGAAAATGTGTCAAATGGAGATAAAATAATTAAATGTGCATCTATTTTTTTTGGTCTTTAAAAAATTAATTGACCTATAGTGTTTTATACATATATATATATATATATATATGTATAAAAATGTTAAGTTCGTTTGTGTATGGCTTCAAAAACTCAAAATGTTCTGCACCGATTGAGCTCAAATTTTAGCACGATATATAACCCGCATCAAAGATTGTTTTCATCTATTTTTAATAAATCTATCTATCTATTTTTAATTTGTACAGTTTTTTAATAAATAACAGGCTAATAAATCAGATGGAAATGTAAACAAAGGAAAACCAATCAGATCAATGCAAGATGGCCGCTGTCAAACACAACGACCAATCACAAAGAGCCCGTATGGCCGTTGCCAATGTAAACAAAATCACAACTGATTAAGTAACAAATTTCTTTGAATTATATTTAACAGCTAAAACATCTGTATTTTATTAAAAAAAAAAACAAAAAAACACCAAAACAAACAGAAAAGCCACCAAGAAGGATGACTTACAGTAAATAAATTAAAACATCCAACTTTCTTATAGCCCAGATAGACTTAAGACTATGCAAACAAAAAAAGTCGAAATAACCAAATACACAGAAAATAATATCCCTATATAATGACCAAAAAATCCTTTGTTAGGTTATTTTTTTACATATATATGACCAAACAATCGTTTTTTGGTCATTTAGCGTTCTTTGCTATGTAAAAGCAAAGAACAAAATTCACAAATAGTAACACTGAAACCACACAACTAAGTATTCGTTTTTTTGTTTTTTCTAACCTCCGAAACCACCGTTATGCATTGCTTCAGATGATGATATGAATGATTTTTAGCGTATGAAAATGCCATGCCTGACCGGGATTCCAACTCGGAACTACCGGATTAAAGTACGAGACATTACCACTCGCGCCATGGAGGCCGGCAAACATATTCGTTAGGAGCCGAATAAAAACACGACTTACCAATATGGCGTTCTGTGTCAAACCAATTTTATACGGACTATAATTACTTTTAATACGTGAAACCCTTTGCAATGATTGAACATTAACTTAAACCTCTTCAAAAATTATTCCTTTTGAACTAAGCCACATTTTGATATCATTGTTTTTCTATAACACGGCTGGAATTCTTTTCGTTTAATGATAAGAAGCGTTGTCGAAGACAATAACCGAATTCTCTTCCAAAGGACATAATACACCGCTAAACTATTTCTAAATAATTCAAATTCGTGTAATTTTTTTACGAATCGCGTTATCAAATTCTTACCTTTTTCTCAATTGACCTGCGGGATTTTATTTTCTTTGGAGACCGTAATTCATTAGTAGATTCATACTCGAGAATCACGTTGTACACTGAAGCAACACAACTTCTACTTACGTTAGCAGTTTATTAACATCTGAAATCAACGCCGTTTGATTATTCTGTAATTTGTAAGCATTACTCTGCTTTTGTAAGCATTTAAAATGATGTGTTTTTCGCACGACTTAAGGGCTTTTTTCCGCAGCCCACATCTTTATATAAAAAATGTTAAATCTTTATATATAAAAATGTTAAGTTCGTTTGTGTACGCTTCAAAAACTCAAAATGTTCTGCACCGATTGAGCTCAAACTTTAGTACGATATATAACCCGCATCAAAGATTGTTTTTATCTATTTTTCGCATCAGTCACATACCCGCGACCGCGAGAAAACAGTTTTTTAACGGTCAGCTGTGTACCAGTGACCGCGACATCTACCGGAAGCGAGGGGAACACTCGCCATACTAGCTAACGACAACCGCAGTCACACGTGAAACAATACCTGTTCCCAATTACATTGTTTATTAACAAAAAAAAAACACAAACGTATCCACTTTCATCTGATTCAGATTATTATACAATCTGAATTAAATATTCACTTTAATCGAGGTACTTTTGTGTGATCGTGTCGTGATTGAGCTGCGCCTTTCACCAAGCTCTGAATTTGAAAACGACCAACTGTGGGATATATGTATTAATGACGCGTGCAACACTGCTCATCCAAACCAAATTCGCGCATTATTCGCAATTATATTGACCGCTTGCTTCCCTTCATCTCCCACAGAGTTATGGGAAAGATATCGATCGCATATGGCTGAGGATATTTTGCATAGAGTACGCCTAGAAAATACCAATATGACCATGGAATTTACAGAAGGCATTTACAACGAACATTGACAAATATTGAAGACAAGTGCTTAGCTATTGCAAATAAAGTTTTTAGTCAATTGGGAATGCCAGCACCCACCCGAGCTGCGATTGCTTCATTTGATGTGGATTTACGCCGTGAACAGAGTTACAACATTGATGATCTTCAGTCATATGTCCAACCAAACATTCCCAAATTAATGCATGAACAGAAAGGCATTTATGATCGCATAATGGAAATGATAAATGACGGAGTTGGGGGGACCTTCTTCTTGGATGCGCCAGGAGGAACTGGGAAAACATTCCTCATTAGATTGGTTCTAGCAACGGTTCGATCAAAAAATGACAATTATCCTGTTGCGGAATATTAATCAGCCAAAACTCTGCAACGGCACGCGACTTGCAGTTAAGAAATTGATGAATAACGTAGTGGAAGCAACGGTTTTAACGGGGCCTTTCAAAGGTGAAGATGTCCTCATTCCTCGAATACCCATAATTCCGACCGATACACCATTTTAATTTAAAAGATTGCAATTCCCAATTCGATTGGCATTTGCAATCACAATCAATAAAACTCAAGGTCAATCTTTAGAATTTTGTGGTTTAGATTTAGATGCGGATTGCTTCTCACATGGGCAACTGTATGTTGCGTGTTCCCGAGTCGGCAAACTAGATAGCAGACAGATATCTCCGCAGACAGTGGAAAAACAAAATTATTGTATATCCACAAGTATTGCAAAATTAAACTTCTATGAAACGTATGGTTTGTTTTGTTTCTCATTTCTCATCCATGCAACCACAATGTGCCACAGCGAAGCGTGGCGGGTAGAGCTAGTATATATATATATATTTCAGATGTACATAACAATATACATCTGAAACCTGAACTTTAGGTAAAGGTGAAGTTAAAGTAAGAATTTTCTTATTGTAAACGAATCTCGGTCACAAATTTCATAAAAATTGGTTTATCCAGTCAAAAGTTATTAAGCTTCAAACACACCAATGATTGCCATACTTTCCCTATTGTGGCATAGCACTAAAGCTATGTTGCCAGAAAAGTAAAAATACCTTGTGTGACCCTAAAAAAATACTTTTCATTTCTCAGTTATATCATTGCCACTAACTGAATTAAAAAGGAATAAAAAAATTTGCTAACAACAGTAACAACTTTTTTAATATTTCACTACTCATCAATTTTTTGTGTATCCTAATATCTGGACAGCAGGATATTTGAAAATACTTTCAAGAAGTTATTAGATAAAATGACCGAGAGTTTTACTATTATATTACTAAATTATTATAAAATAATGTGAAATAGACTAATCATAAATGTATTTCATTAAAGTACACTTGAATTAAATTAAAATCACTCGACATCATACTGAAGTAGATATAATATTATCAGAAACGAAAGATTAAGTTTGTATATTGTAAAAAACAAAGGATGAATCAACCACTTAACAATTGAAATCTTTATAAAAATCATTAATAATCATACAGACTGTTAAAAAAATGTTCGTCTTTACTTCTTAAATATATAATTCTCAGAATTAAATCAATTATGTCAAATGACGAAAGTAATTTATTATTTCTATTTTTTTAGCAGCTTAGTTGAATTTGGTAGTAGAAAAAATTAAGTTCAGTGTTTTAACGGTATCGGATAATTTATCTTACTTACATTAATCGAATACAATTTTCCCTAAGAAGGGTAATATAGAGTTGTACATGTAAGTTTGTTTTTAAAAAACTTGGCTGTGAAATGCAGATATGAATCAAAGAGGTATTTTGGTTTGTTATTTTTTTTTTACTTCCTTGTATGAAGTAAAGGAAATATTGTGATTGCGAAAAATTTAAAATTTCAACGGAAATATCCATTTTGACAATCCCTGAATCCATTTTGACTAGTTTCAGCGTGATGTCTGTACGTAAGAACGTATCTTGGCTAACTCAAAAACGATTAGCCACAGGATGTTGAAATTTTGGATTTAGGGCTGTTGTAACATCTACTTGTGCACCTCCCCTTTTAATTGCAATCAATTAGACCAAAAGTGTTTAAAAAAGCTCAAAATCAAAAAAAATATTGGATATTGGATATTGGATAATGGACCTCATTGAGAGCTTTTCAACGGTATATCATAAATGGTACTTATTTTCATTCGTTCCAAAGTTATAGCTAAATAAAATTTCAATTAATGAAATATTTGGTTCTTACAAGGGGAAGGCACATGGTTCAAATCAGACTTCATCTCCTTTTATTTTTTTAACTTTTTTTTTAATTTAAAAATATTGATTTATTAATAATTCTTAACTCGTGATTGTAAAAAAATACAATAAATAATAATTCAATAATAATAAAAAAAAAATATGTAAAAGTCAGAAGTTATTAGTGAAATAAGATTTATGCCTATACTGCTCAGCCTATTTCTGCCTATACTGCTCAGCAACTACATGAATGACCGTACCTTCTAAGTACGCGTCAACAATGAATATTCATGTGAAAGAATCTTGGAAAATGGCATAACGCAGGGTTCGCCGTTGAGCGGTACCTTGTTTACCATTGCCATTAATAAATTGATACTAGCCATTCCAGTAGAAATCAGCAAAAGCGTTTATGTTGATGATCTGGCAATTGTGTATGCCAGCAACAAGACTGCTATGGTGAGGTACAAATTGCAACGAGCGATCAATGCTCTAAATGAAGTTGCAAGGAATAAAGAATTCCAATTCTCACCAGAGAAAACGTGCTGTGTACACTTTTGTAGGAAGAGAATTCCTCATCAAAGTCCTGCGTTGACAATTGACGATAATCCAATACAATATAAAGATAGCGTAAGATATTTATGACTAGTATTGGATAAATCCCTTACATGGGGATTACATATACAGGACTTGAGTGATAGATGCAAAAGAGCCCTAAACATTATAAAATGTTTATCGAATTTAAATTGGGGCTCAGACAAGAGACATTATTGAGATTGTATAAAGCATTGGTTCAATCTAAACTAGACTACGGATGTATCGTATATTCATCCGCTAGAAAGTCGCACTTAAGAAAGTTAGACGTAGTTCATAATAGCGGAATAAGATATGCAACAGGCGCTTTCCGCACAAGTCCGGCGGCTAGTCTGATGTCTGAAGCCGGAATAATGCCACTACATTATAGAAGAGAGATCCTCTTGTTAAGATATGCAGCAAATGTATGGGCTTTCCCTGCTCATATAAATAATAAATTGTTTACGAATCATCCTATGGCTGCAGTATATGAACATCGTGCTACTTATTTCAGACCAACCGGAATTAGGTACCACGAATTAAGAAGAAAATATGAAATTGCTATACCAGAGACACTAGCAATTTCTACTAGAGAAATACCGCCATGGCTCTTGCCAGCGGTAAATACAAGTTTGGATCTCTCTCAAGGAGAAATAAAAAAGAAACCAGCAGTGATCATCCAGCAGGAATTTTTAGCAACCGTCAGTAGTTACGAAGAACATATTAGAATTTATACTGACGGTTCTAAAACCGAACATGGTGTTGGATGTTCGATATATGTAAATGAAGAAGCCCACTTTTGGAGACTGCCAGATGTGGCCAGTGTCTACACGGCAGAACTCACTGCAATTCAGCAAGCTCTTCGCTACACTGAACACTATTGCGAAGAGAGAGTGCTAATATGTTCCAATTCATTAAGTGCACTCGTCGCAATTCGGAACAAGAACATTAAGGATGTCCTAATTGCAAACATCCTGTCCATTTTATACGTACTAAAACAACGAGGACAGCGATGCGTATTTGTATGGACTCCAGGGCATGCTGGTATTACAGGTAATGAAATCGCAGACGAAGCTGCCAGAAAGGCAACAGTCTGCGATGACTTGGATGCATTTCCTGTAAGAGTGGCAGATGTTAAAAACCGTCTAACAAACATAGTAAGAAACAAGTGGAACGCTGAATGGAGGAGTTCAAATACAAAATTAAACTCAGTTAAAACTTCTCCTTACAAATGGAAAAGCGACTTTAAGTTGACTCGCCGTGAACAAGTAGCGGTGACCAGACTTAGAATCGGTCACACGCGATTAACAAATTTATATTTGTTAACCGGCAAAGTGAGACCAATGTGCGGTGTTTGTAATAAAACACTGACAATCAAGCATCTAATAGAAGAGTGTACCATATATGAGGACCTCAGAAAGAGGTTCCGTCTTAGAAATAATATTAGTGCTGATCTGGATAATGGAAATGAAGAAAATATAGTTGCATTTTTACACGCCAGTGGACTTCTTAAAAGTCTATAAAATGGAAGTTTAAAGCTGTGGTAAAAGATACTCTAAGCGGTAGTTTTATATATACATATAAGGGAGTCTCGAAGCGTGGCACGTATAGTGACGGGAGGTAGCCCTCTTGCCTAGGCCATTTTGGCTCACCTGCATTCAAGAGCAGTGAGTCGGGGTGTGTCCGATGATGGCATGGGGGACCCTCAAGGGTGGATTTAGGGCGCGAGGCTATGGGTGTACGCCGTGCATGCCTATGGCCTGATATAAGAAGGATTCAACTGCCACGGCATCCTGGCACGACTGATATACTGCTCAACGGCGGTTCTGGTCGCCCCGAGAGTGCTTAAACAAACTATAAATGAGACTTCGTAGAAGAAAGAAAGAAAGATATGGTATTGATAAGTTTAATTTTAATTTTAATTTAATGGTCTTTTGAGAACCTATCTCAAATTTTAATATTGGGGCCCTTTACACCCCGTAAGTGTTTGTGATTGTCCTTGTCTTTCATGTGTTAATGTTTATTGTGAAGTTTGTGTTTTTAAATAAAATGTAAGGGCCCTTTACACCCTTACATATGACGATCCTGATGGAGATAATAATTTCTTTTAAAGAATGTGACCAGGGTTAATGACCTTAGCAGTCGATGCCCGTAAAAATTCAGTTAAAAAAAAAAAAAAAAGAAGATTTATGTACTTTTAAAATGTGTATATGCAATTTAATAGGCATTATTACATAGTGTATGTATGTAATAGATTTGGTGAAACATTTGATTATTTAATAATAATTGAAAATTATAATTTAGAATCGTATTATTTTTGGATTTTCTAGTTTAATCTCTCTTTAATTTTATTTATTTATTCTGGAATTTCTGTTTAATTTTATCTACATTAAAGTTAACTACAGAGTGGCTGAAAAATAGACCCTCACAAGAACAACATATACACTAAGGCATACATGCACATGCTCGATCTTTAATAAATAGCAAACAATTTTTATTTTTTACTCTTAGTTCATTACTCCTCTGATATTGTCGGACAATATTTTCCCTAAGTCAGAGTTGATCATCATTTCGTTTACTTGTGTTTTTTTTGGCAATCATTTAATCGCTCTTTGGTTTGATATAATTCTTTTTATCTTAATTTGTGTACACGTTTTCTCTTTTTAAAATTTTCTCTCTCTTTATATTCATCATCCTCTCTTAATATTTTTATTCTTTCCTTGATCTTAACGTTTTCTTCCTCTTTATATTTGTCATCTTCTCTTAATCTATTTATTCTTTCTTTGGTTTTAACATTTTCTTCCTCTTTACATTTATGATCTCTTAATTTTTTTATTTTTCCCTTGTTCTTAACATTTTCTTCCTCTTTATATTCACCTTCTTGTCGTTTTTTTGAGCTATATTTCTTCATGTTTCTTTTCTTTTTTCTGTATAATTGTTTCTTTTTTATTTTCATTATTCACCAAATAATCCAATAATAAAAACTGAATATTTTACACTGTACGGTCGAAATTAACATTTTTAACAAGTATACAGGAATTCACTAAACGGAATAGTTTAATTATTATTAAATAATGTGTTACGCCACACATCAGAAATCTAAAACTTTTGTTAATCAGCAACTCACGAAGATACTAATAATACGATTAATAAAGGGGCTATTTCTCTATCTTATATTCATGTAAGATAGTTGAATTATTTAAATCATAAATAGCGATTATTTTAATCTTTCTTAGAAAGCATGAAGTAAATTCTGTGTATGAAATATTGTAAGGTATTAAGTGTGTTTACTTAAAACTGGAATTTAAAATAAAATGTTTATTGTAAAAAAAAATAAATTAAGTCAAATAATCCTTTGCTGCTAATAACATTTTTAAGTGCTTGTAACTTCTGAATCCAAGATTTTCAAAATAAAAATTTGTTTTTTTCTTTTGAGGCTGGATATTTACCTCTTGCGTGGTTAAATTTTTTAATCTGTCAATTTTCAGGAGTAATATTTTTGTACCAAAAAAGAAAATGATTTATTTAATAAATAACCTTCCCATATTATGTTTGTTATAATTGTTTATTATATTTATAATAACCCTTAAGCAGTTAACAGCAATTTATATTATACTACATAAAATCTTCTCATTAATATTTTAAAATAACTTTAATTAAGTAGAATTACTACTGCAGAAAGAGTAGTCGAGTTATATTTTTACCAATGAGTTTGAAGCTTAATAACTCGCTTAAATTCAACAGGAAAAAATTGAAGCTGGTTTTGTTTTATTCCCAACCTTTTCTTTATTAAGAAAACTTCTTTAGTAATTGTCAACTACTAAACTTTCTTATAATTCTCGCTAAATTTAAGCAATTTTAAACTAACGGTTTTTCGATTATCGGTCATTTTCCAATTGAAAGCTGTGATAACTGTCAAAGAATGTTTATTAAAATATATATATATATATATATATATATATATATATATATATATATATATGTATATATTAACTGGTATGTTCATTTCGTTATGCTTATTAAAAAACAAATTCATAAAATAACTTGTATTATTAGTCATCATGTACTAATAATAATTACAAGCTGCTATAATTGTTCTTAACAAATATAATATATTTATCATGAAATAATTTTCTTATGAAGACTGTACATAGACGACATAATACTACATCAAAATATTTAATCAAAATTAAGACGTAAAAATACCATCACTAGAGAAATCATCGCTAATTTTAAAAAAACCGTTTATGAAAAAAGGTAAAATTTGGCGATGATAATAATAACAATGATTAGTTATTAGACTAAAGTACACTTTCAAAATATTTTTGTTCGTTTCACAAGGGTTTAAAATCGATCAAATAATGTTAAAAGAGAAATTTTTCGATAGCTTTTCTTCAGGTTTTTGATGAAATATTTCACTAATGAACTGAAATTATATACGTAATCAGAAAACCGATTGGGAAATAAATAAAACTACTTTCTGTTATTATGAAGCAAGTTATCTAGATTCAAATTCATAGATAAAGATACAGTGGAACTAATATGCTTCACTCGAACTGCAAAATATTCTCTTCTTAAATCATTAGATTTTATTTACTGGATTGAAGATAAATTATTTTTGCTTAGCTTAGGACCAGACAAAAGTGATAATATATATTTTAACAGGATCGTAACTGACCTTAAACGTTATATTAATGGAAACAAAATAAAAATAAGTTATATTAAACAAAAAAAAACTTCAATGTGTTCTAACAACATAAAAATGTTTACTTTAAATTACATTATATATTTAAGACACGCTTTTAGTAAAACGATGTATATGAAACTTGTTCATTATGATGATGTAATTAAGTCTAAAATTTAGGAGATTAAGGTATAGAATTACTCAACGAAGCAAACTTGGTTTCAAAATTCCGAATTCAACCACAAAATATTAAACTTTACTGATAATATAACAAGGAGATTTAGAAGAACATGTAAACCACTTATCGTATTACACCAAAAGTAAACTGACTTCTATTTTGTGCGTTTCACACGGGCATTAAACCGTATTTGATTTGTAGCCTCTCATTTTAGCTAACCTTCAACTCCCTATTATATATTAATTTTAATAGGTTTTACTTCCATTACATTTTTATTTCAATTATTTTAAGCTTTTGTCAAGAAATGTGTTTTATCTTTAAGTCAAATAATCCTCTGCTGCTATTAACATTTTTAAGTGCTTGTAATTTCTGAATCCAAGGTTTGTAAAATTAAAATCTGTTGTTTTTCTTTTGTGGTTGGATACATACCTATTGGCGGTTAAATTAAATTTTTTTTTAAGACTAATATTTTTTACGGAAAAAGAAAATGATTAATTTAATAAAAAACCTTCCCTTATTATAAATATGTTTATGCATATAAATATTATACTTTTATCCCTTCAAAGTGCTATTAATTTCAGTTAAGACTATTTAGATTTTATTTCTTAAACTTAAAAATTTTATTAATTACCGAACCATTTTCAGAACCAAATTAATTTTTTTTAGAGTTTTCTGAAAATTATTTTTTTTTTTATTTTTACTATATAGAATTTTAACACTTCTAAAAATGTTATAATATTTAAAAAGAAAGATGTTTTGATTGAATAAAAATGCATTTTTTCAAATCAATTCTTTCATATCGATTTTTAGGTCAACACTACAGACATTAACAACCTATGGCTATCCGAATCGCCAATAAAAATTAAATTTGATATACTTTGCTATTGTTTTTATTCGCTGCTCACCGTCAACAAATTACGTAATCAAAAACTGGGAATTTTTCTAGAAGTTTAGTCATTTTATTTCTCCCGTTTCTCATTTAAACAGGGCAGTTTTTAAAAATTTCATATACGGTAGTTTTATTTGTAAATTTTCACAAATCCTTTATTCAGGAAACCCAACCATCATGAAGGAATATGGTCCAGCTCCAGCCACAATACAACGAAATTAAGCAGTTACACTCCATGAGAACTTCTCCAATCCAATCTGTAAGTAATTTAAACTATAGGATTATATTATTCCTTTTATACTTAAATTTTAAAGAATACATATTTATTTTTAGTGCGTTTTATTTTTTCTTTAAATGAGCATAAAGGATTAGACCCCCTATTATCAAGATAAGGTGTTACGTAAAATTATATTTCATACATTAAATATTAGATAGAGGAATTTTCTTTCTTCGTTATTACAAAACAATTTCGTTTTGCAGACTTTTCGAAGAAAAGTATGGTATTACTTTCGGTTGCATGGTGTAAGTGGGGAGGTGAAAATGAATTTTCTTTATATTTTGAGGAATCAGAAGTACGATAATACCATTTACTTAAAATTGGGTTTCCTTATATACCGGATGGCTGAAAAATAACTTACACTTCCTTTGTATAAAAATTTGAGGCTCGAAAATCTCCAAAACTATTAAATCAATTGCATATAAATTTAGATGTGCTGTAGTAGTGTATTTGAAGTCGTACATGTGAAAATTTGATGAATGGTTGAGTCGTTCTTGAGTTACGCTAAATTTAAGGTAAAAAAAAACTGAGGTTACATTGACTGTGTAGTGGTGTATTTTCATACGTGCTTATGCAGTGAGTCATAATGATGAGTGAGTAGATAAAACTTGCTTTGTTTTATTGTACTGACTTTTTATCGTGTAACTATGTTTTATAGATTAAAGGGTTTTTTCTTTGCAAAATTTTATGTTAGAATGAGTTGATATTTTTTAAAAGGAAAGAAAATAAAATAACGTAATGTTGCGCAGAACTTCACAAGGGCCTTTTTATTGTATTAAATTATGACAGACAATTTAGATATCAATGAAGTGCAATCAATCGTCTCGTACTTATTTTTATTGCCTAAAATAAGTCATAAATATATTATTCAATAAAATTATCAGTGGATAATTTTAAAAATGCAATTATGATTACGTGACTAAGATTATTGCTAAGTAATTTCATGACAGAATAGGCTTCACTGCAAAAAAACTTCTATCTTAAACAGGAAAGAAATATTTAAAGGGGTTATGTCTATTTCTTAAAACATATACTTTTGTTTCGTGGTAGAGAAAGTTTCAAGCTTTTAGTTTAGATCTTAAAGGTTCGCTTGCCTTTTATAAAATTTCAAACCTTGTACAAGATCATCGAAGTCTTTTTGAATAAATAAATTTGATTCAAAAGTTGAACACAAAGGATCAAATTTAGATAAAATCTTACGTCATCATTATTGTGCTTGCTTCAAAAAGTCATGACTCAGGCTTTAAAACAGCAAAATTTGACATTATTTTTACATTGCATCTCCTAACAAAGTTTCAATTTATTTTATTTTTTTTTTGTGCAACTTCGGGTTTTAAAAGCTTTTTCCAAAATAATAAACAATGAGTTTTTAAAACTGAAAGCAGCTTTATATTTCTTTGTAAAATTACTTTTAACGTACAATTTCTGATAAAGCATAACTTGAACGGTGATGGAAAAATACTGTTAACGTTTTCTAAGTCAATGAAAAGAATATATAGAGAAAATATTTTCAATCCCTCTGTGATAAAAGTTTTGTTTACCCGTGTTATTTTACAAAATTTATATAGCTTATTTCTCATTAAATCAGTATTTGTGAACAAAATGAACTTTTAATTTAACCAAGATCGTTTACAGTGTGTTTTCGATGCATATACAATCCAATTTATCTATATTTTTAAAATCGATGAATTATGTAAACATTCATTTGGTTAGAAATTATTAAAATTTATCTAATTATTAAACGAGATTAAAAAAAAACTCGTTCTTATGTCTAACCACAGGCAATGTAAACGGTTTTATTATTACTATATGACTTAGTTGATAAGAATCCAGTCGGTGTAATTTTTATTCAAATCCATAATTATTCTTTTTATACACATTATTGATTGGAAATAGTTAAAATGTAACTAATTATTAACAAATTTAAAATTACATTGAACCTCACAAAGTTTTAATCCATAAGGATTAAAATTATGAATTTCATTCAAACCAAAGTATACGTTAGAAACTTTCTGTACTACTGGAAATGAAGCAATAATTCTCTAAACATGTAAATGGTCTTCTGTGTGCAACTTTCTCTTAAATAATCCAGTCGGTCTATAAAAGCATAATTTACTCTTTGATGTTTGTGAATTTCTTCATTCTTTTAGGACCGAAAAAGGTTTATTTACCAAGAAATGCTTCGGGCGGCTTTTGATCAGGTGGGAAATCATTCAAAATGTATTTTGATTTAAACCAGTTGGCAATACACGTATATTTCGTTACAAATATATTAAAAATAACGACTTAATAAAATTTAAGAAGTTTTATTCCAGAAAAATTTTTTAAACGATAGATTTAAAATAAAATTTGAATGAACTAAGTAGATTTCCTATGCTACTGAATAACATGATATATAAAAATTATTTAAATTCAGATCAACCTATAAGCCTTATATTAATTAGTTTGAATGTAGGTGAAGTGAAACTAATCTAATAATAAATGAAATTTAATCACTGAACGAACAAATAGGCTTTCAATACATTGTAGAGGAATGATTGTGTGTTGTAATTACACTTACACGTAAAGTGTAATTACAACACACAAATCAACTGGCGCACAATAATCATACGAGCTCTTTATCAGGGACTGAAATATTTAATTATTAACACAGTTTGAAATAACTTTTAAATCCTGTGACTTAGTAGTAAGATATGAATGTATTAGTTATTCACATAAAATCTATCATTCTATCAATATCTATAAATTCCTATTCATACAAACTAATAAAACGGGTGTAAATATTTATATATATTTTATTTATTTAAAAATTCTTGAAAGATAGTATGAAAAGCTTGTTTAATTATTTGCAAAATTAACCAAAATTTTCATTCCTGCGACGTTTAAAAAAATATTAAATATTACAAATTTTGAATATTAGAGGATTATATAAATTTTAAATTCAAATTAATCATATGCGGTAGTGAACGGATTAGTTCTTATATAAATGAATGAATTATAGTTATCTATTGACAAAGTTTTTTTATTCTAGCGACTTTTGTAATCAATTTTAAAAACTGTTAAAAATCATTGTAAAGAATATTGGGTTTTTCTTAGTATGTACACGAAAGAAGTCTGACATTGTAGATAGAATAGTTTTAATATTAGTTTATTGCATTATTGAAATTGTAATTAATATTACTTTTATTATTTTTTGTATTTGAAATGGATAAATCGAATTATTTAAGGTGGCTGTCGATATGAGTAAAATCAAGAACGTAATTTACTAATTAATTTTATCCATTATTATAATAAATTTTTAAGTTTTATTTACAAATAGATACATTTGTTCTAATTATTTTCATATTAAATTGTTTTTGGATTTTAGCGGATAAATTAGAATTAAATAGTTTTATGCGTGCGATGTAAAGAGGTATGGCATATTATAAATACAAGAATATCACTGTTAGTTTTAATTAAAGAAAATCTACGTAAGTAGAAGTTAAAAATAATAATTTTATTAGAAATGAATTAATATTTAAGACAATAATAATAATTTTTTATTTATTTTTATTTTATTTGCTTTGTTTGTGCAACAGAACAGTTACAAAACCTTTGTATGCCGCACAATATCACATAAAGTCACAAAAGAACAGCCACAAGTCAACAACCCACATATAAATTAAAAATACAATATTCAAAACACAATAATAATAATAATAATAATAATAACAATTATACAGTCAAATACAAAAAATAATTAGAACTTTAAAAACGGTAGCTACGGAGTGATAATAAAAACACATAGATGAAAGCATACAAAAACAAAAAGACAACATTACTAATACTTTCCAAATAAAACAAGTTATAAGCAATAATCCTTAAAAAAACAACAAAAATTTTAAAATCATGAAAGTGAGCATCACACCAAGGACAATGATCCATCGCCACGTAACCCTCTCAAATTTTTAATGAAGGTTGCCTCATCTTCCCAAAAGCTTAGCTTATCCTGGAAGTCCACTGCAACACTGGTACACCGCTCAATCGGAGACACGGTGGAACCAACCGGCGTCACAAATTGCCTAAAAGACCTCACTGACCTGGCCTGGTTCCGCAAGACAACATGATAAGGCGTCGGAAGTCTGTTGTGCAGAGCTTTATAAAAGAAAACCAAGTCAAAGTACGTTCTTCTATCAGATAACCTGAAAAGGCCTAATTGCCTCAACATATCCTCTCTACTAGCACCAACAAAACAGTCTCCAAACTTAAAACGCATCCAGTTCAAGAACCTATTCTGAACACCCTCAACCAGATCAGAGGCAAAAAGTCGTGTACTATTCCACACCACGGTCGAGTACTCCAAGCGACTCCTCACCAAAGATTTGTACAGCAGGTTACAAGTGGAAATATTGCTAAACCGTCCACAAATCCAAAGGACAAGACCAAGGTCCCGGCGTGCTTTACTGACAATCCGAGCAACATATTCGTGAAAATACAACTTCGTGTCAAATAAAATCCCGAGGTCCTCAACCAATGTCTCAGCGACAATAGCGTGCGTACCAATCCTATAGCTGAAAACAGAGCTCGACGTCTTACGAGACAAAGTCAAATGTCTGGTCTTCCGAAAATTCAAGGGCATACAATTGCGGTCAGCCCACTAAACAACTTTGTTAATATTCAATTGTAGCAACAGGTGATCCATACTATTTCTGATCGGACAATATATTTTGACGTCATCCGCAAACATCTGAAAATTGCACGTCAAAAGATCCCCGATATCATTTATAAAAATAATAAAAAGAAGGGGACCCAAAACAGAGCCTTGCGGCACTCCAGACTTAGCCAAGAAGGATCCCTCAGACATCTGTCCACCAAAACGAACCGAAAAACGCCTGTCACGAAGATAAGAGGACAGCCAATCATTAAAACGATCGCTGAAGCCGAAGCCCTTGGTCTTTGTTAACAACAAATGATGGGGTATCTTGTCAAAAGCTTTGGTAAAATCAAAATATATCACATCTACTTGACCCCTATGCTCAACTGCATTAACTGAATCCTGCAAAAAGGCGGCCAAATTAGAAGCTGGTGAACGACCTTTAATAAATCCATGCTGAAATGACGACAACATCGGGAGAACATGGTCATAAACATGTCTAAATAGAATCCTCTCGAAGACTTTGGAAAAAGTACCGATGATAGAAATAGGCCTGAAATTATCCAGGGAAGGGACACCAGGCTTAGGTATAGGAGTAACAACTGCGCGTTTCCATAGGGACGGAAAAGAATAAGACGACAAGCTCCAATTAAACAGGGAAGCCAGGATAGGAGAAACAATCTCATTCAAACCTTTGATAACAAACGCAGGAATCCGATCTAAGCCAACCGCCGATCTAGCGTTAAGAATGCTTATAGCACTGGATACGTCAGAAGATGAAACCATCGGAATGTCAAGAAACAGATGGTTGTTGATACAGGCGCCACCAGACGTAGTCTGCGTAGGAAAGTCCTGGTATACTGATTGAAAATATTCACCAAAATACTGACAACTCAACCAAGGATCAGAAATATTCCGCCCATCGACAATAGGGGCTGGAGTCCTTACATAGTTAGACTTCTGTCGAGAAATAAATTTCCAAAAATTCCTCGGATTAGAACAAAGGTCAGATTCACACTTCCGAGCCCAAACCACTCTGGCATCCGCTATTGCATACTTAACATCTCTACGCAGCCGAGAAAATAAGAAATAATCATCTGACAGACCAGAAGATTTAAACCTGCGATGAGCAGCCCTCTTCCTCTTAAGAAGATTAACAATGTTCCTATTGAACCAAGGTGGAAATTTGGTTGACTTAGGACGAAATGCAGGAAGATGTTTATCAATCGCCGCAGTAATTATTTTCTGTAAACCCAGAACCGATTCCTCCAAATCGACGGCCAAGAGAACATTACACCAATCAGCAAACCTCACATCGTCATACAACGCACGATAGTCACCACGATCATAGCGAAAAACCAGGCCCGTTTCCGCCACATCAACGGTTGCGACTTCAAGGAACCCAATTTCAAACGGAGGATGGAACTTATCAGGGCAAACAAGAGCCTCAGCAGCTCTAGTGAAAATCCTGCAGTTAGTCAAAATTAAATCCAAACCATTATTACAGAAGGAAGGATCCGTTGATTCGTGTGTAAAAACGTCCAAGTTCATCATGTCAACAAAATCAAAAACCGATCGTGCTTTACATTTAGCATAAAACCCAATATTTGCAGGAAGACTTCTAGTAGACCAGCACACTCCAGATACATTAAAATCGCCTACAATACAAATATCAAAACTTAAAATATCTACGTGCCTATACAGAAAATCAAAATATTGTTCGAGGAGAATTGAAGCTAAAAACGGAGCAACATACATAACACAAACCAACAAATTCTTCATGCCTGGTCGAATTAGTTCAACCCATACAGCTTCAGGAAACGCCTCGAGGTCCTTCCTCCTCGTACACCTAATGCTTGATTTTACAAGAATACCTGTTCAGGTATAGCTATTAATAATAATAATAATAAGAAGAAGAATGTTCGTTCGGGAAAGTCTTATTAAACTTTTCGTTGATAACTGGTTTAAAATTAATATATTAATATTTTCATAAATATCATTGTTTATTTTATTGCTTTTGTTTATCTAATACGATCTAAGGAAATGTTATAAGAATTTGCAAAATTGGAAATAAATTTTACTATTATTATTATTGTTAATCGGGAAGTTGGATGCGCTGAGGATAAAACAGGGGGAGAGAGAGAGAGTGCGAGAGAGTGAGAGTGAATGTCTGAGAAAGAACCAAGGTAAAAAAGAAAGATAAGGTTGCAGAGAACATGAAAGAGAGGAATTGGAAAGGTGAATAGCCCAGAATAGAGAGAAATTAAAAAGAATAAAATGCTGCACCGTTTGGAATTAATAAATACGCTGCACCGGTGAAAATAAATAAAAATAAAATTTACTCTGTAAATATGTATTAAAATTATTTCCATCGCTGTATTCGAAACCCTCTTTATTTTGACCACATAAAAAATCTGATGTGGACACCACATGACTTCCTTGTATGCCGACTAAATTACATATACATATTTTCTTAAAATGAAAAGTACATAAAATGTTATTTCATTAATAACTTCTAATATTTTTTCATATTTTTTTTTTTATTGTTATTATTGAATTATTATTTATCGTAAAACGTTTTTACAATCAGAGGTTAATAATTATTAATAAATCAATGTATTTAAACTAAAAAAAAGGAGATGAAGTTTGATTCGAACCGATATGCCTTCTTATAAGATCAGAATATTTCATTAATTAAAATTTTATTTGGCTATAACTCTGGAACCAATGAAAATAAATACTACTTATGATATATCGTTGAAAAGTTTTCAGTGAGGACTTAATACTGCAGTTAAGAAAAAGTCTAAAATCCAAATGTTTTGCATTTGGGCTTTTTTGGACACTTTTGGTCCAGTCGATTGTAATCAAAAGGGGAGGTGCATAACTAGATGTTACAACAGTCCTAAATCTAAAATTTAAATATCCTACGGCTAATCGTTTTTGAGTTAGGCGAGATACGTACGTATGTACAGACGTCACGCCAAAACTAGTCAAAATGGATTCAGGGATGGTGAAAATGGATATTTCCGTTGAAATGTGAAAACCGAAATTTTTCGCGATCATAATATTTCTTTTACTTCGTACAAGGAACTAAAAAGAAAATACCAAAATTTATAACCATCAAACAGTGAAAAATCTTACCGAGTCATAACGTTTAAGGCAACAAAGAAAGTTTAAGGTGAAAGATAAGAAAAGAAAAATTAAATATGACCTGAAAATCTAGAAGAAGGCTGTTTATTGAAGAGAATAAAAGGCATGACGTCTAAGTCTTTTTTTAACAATCGTGCTAAAAAAGAAAGCAAATGATCAAGTAACAAATTTGTATAAAAACGCTTCGTGTAAAACAAAAGAGCAAAAGACAATCTGGATAAAGAGAGCCTCTAAATAAAAATGAAGGATAGGTTGGAAAAGATATATGAAAGCGTCTCTTAAAAAAAGAATGAAAGATGAGATGGAAAATTTGTAATATATCTCTTTTACAAAAGAGAAAAAGAAAATAATAATTATTATAAAAATAAATATAAAGAAGTATTAATGAAAAAAGAAAACTGCAAAAGAATTGAATTCATAAATGAAAATGTGTAAATTACCAAAATCTTGGAGATTGGTAAGCGTAGCAAACAGGGGGATAAAGTTGTAGTATAATTGTACTAATAATTAATTATATGAAAATAATAAGAATTAGAATTTCTTCGTATAGTTATATTCCTCACGAATAAAAAATTAATTATTATTATTACTACTACAACTAAAAGCCAATTTACGAGTCAATTCTTTTTTAAATAAAAGTTATGATATATGGATATGTTATGATATAATAATGTTATGATATATGGATAAGTTATGATATCAATGGATGGAGTTTGTTAGAAATATTCAAAGTAAAACTAATACGTTTTTGATAATGTCCCAAACTGTCTTTCTGATAGTTTTTAAAACAAATCTGATCGATAAATGTTTTGAAATGAATCAAAATACTTTCAATTAGGCAAGTACCTCATACCAAGCTATGTACTTTACACGAACATTCTGGATGGTGGTAGTATCTATTTGGTTCCTTTACCTCAAAAGTCTCCTTCTCTCAGATCTGGAACTTGCTATATTGAAAGTTAATTTATCTTAATATTTAATATTATAAGTTTCCTCAGATAGATGAAGGCAGATGACACTTTGTTGGAAACACTCTTTATTACAGTAAAAATAGACTTTTAACAGGGAACTAATTATAGAAAAGATGAATGAAATTTAGGAAATATATTTCTTTTGGCATACAATTTAAAAAAAAACTGAAGAGTCCTTAATATGATAAGAGGTGTTTTTTTTATTAAGGGTTAAAAAATGGGCTTTTCGTGAATAACTCAACAAAAAAAATATATATATATCCTAAATAACCTTTTTCTTTTCAAATATCTTTTTCTTCAAAAAATTATTTGTATCTTTTCTTCTAAATCCCTACAAAACAGTTGTTAAAGCGCGAAAATAGACCACTACGATAAAAATTGACCGTAGTGATCAATTTTGGCCACTAGGGATGGTCCTTTGAAATACTATCCTCTTTTCAACCCTTTCAAAAAGTTACATTTACAAGTTAATTTTTTTCAAATAATTTTTTAACAAAACCTAGCATAAAGAAATGTATCCACTAACAGTAGTAGTGCTTCAATACTTTATAATTTTCATTCTCTCTCGACTTTAACATTTTTACAATTGACTGAGATATGACAGTTTAAATATTTTTTGGAACGTTAAGCTTACTGTAAATTGTAGTACTGAAGCTTATTTTTTACGGAAAATGAAAGTAACAGATCAAACTATTTTTCCCGAAGAGCTATAACTATCAAAAGAAATTGAAATTCATCGATTCTAACAGGAAATTTTCTGATCTATCGAATGAACAAAATCTTATTAAATTTGAAGAGCTCATTCAAAAGTTATTAAAAATTTTAAAGTAAAATTTTTACGAGAAATATCCTATTTACCCACGACGCGACGGAACGGAAACGGTATATGCGTTTGGGGTAAGAGGTTTTGTGTGTGTGTGTGTGTGTGTGTGTGTGTGTGTGTGTGTGTGTGTGTATGTCTGTTATAATTTTCCTAAAAAACTGTTGGACCTAGTTTGATGCACCGGTTTTTTGCATTACATAGGTATCACTTCATAGCAGTTTCTTAGATTAGTTTTACGGTTATAAGCCGCCAGAGTGCGCTTCACTAGATATATTTCTTCTAAACGGCTTTTGAATGTTTCTAACTCTTTCTAACTCCAGCAAATCTACATTATTGTGTGTATTATTAAATTATTTGCCCTGGTGAAATGTACTAAACTTTCATCATCATCAGCCTATAAACATCCCACTGTTGGGCACAGGCCTACTAACTTTTAAAAAGTAATAAATCAAAAATAAAATTAAAAATTTAAATACCCACGACAAAAAGATCGTAAAAAGTGAAATAATTGAATAACTATATTTTTACCTTATAATCCTCTGTGACATTGTGATATTGTTTTTAAGACAATTAAATTTAAGACTTTGATTGACCGTAGTGTATGACCAGTAGACTACAAAGATAAACTTTAGTTACCATAGTCACGTACGACTGTTAATCAAAATCTTAAATTTTATTGTCTTAAAAACAATGTCACAGAAGATTATCAGGTAAAAATACTGTTATTTAATTATTTCACGTTTTATAACGTTTTTCAGTTGTTTTTTTTTTAATTTTATTTTTTCAACAATTTCAAAATTGAGTAAAATCAAAATAATATTTCATATTATAATTTTATTTAAAAGGAAAAATTATTTGTTTCTTTCGCACTGTAAAATATTGCGTAAAGGTAACTGTTACGTAAAAAATATTTGTAACGAGTAATAATTACGCTCTACTCCTATAAGAAAAAGAAATTGATTAATATTTAATTATTATTTGAGAATGTTAGATTAAACTTTCAAAATCGAGCTCTTAGTAATTCTTCAACCTAATCCATTATGATAAGATAAGCATAATGCTAGGTAATAAAATGTAACGAAACTGGTATTTCCGTAAATCATTAGGTGAAAGAGTTAACAACATTAATCAAGCTATAAATATGTCAAATCCAATATGTGTTCAATATTATAAGAATTTAATGCAAGAATATACAATGTTCATTGAATAACAAACCATTATTTTAATATTCATTTGTTGGTTTAAATAATAATAAATTGAGACATTTATCAATTTATATGTATATATAACCCGTGTGGAGATTTTCGGTCTCCAATTGGGCGCCTCCCCAGCTGGTGGGTAGGGGAATGCTTACCAGATATAGTGGGTACCGGGTGAAAAAATACCCGGGGTGGATCAGAACCGGCAACAGGTCAAAGGCCTCTACAGCGGAAGAGCAAGATTTTCCCAACAGTGGAGAGGGCGGAAGAGCCTAGGGGAATAAATCCTGAATGATAATCCTGCAAGTCTGGAAGCAGAGAGTTGGCAGCCCAACCACCCGTCTTACTCTACGCAGCGCCTTTAATGCGGCTAGAGGAATCTTGTACTGGCAAGTATCCATTAGCCTTGGATCAGCATCGGAATAATTGGCAAAATAAGTCGGAAAAGTCAAAATTAAAAAAGTTTAAATGGATTATGGGCACAATAAAGGTGATAACTTGGAATTTTAAAGGTTTGTCTTATAAAGAGATGGAATTAGCAAAGCTCTTTTGTGATGCTAAGATAAAAATTGCGGTATTTACAGAGACTAAAAAGAAGCTATCAGGTACTAAATATCTGGGTAATTACATTATGCTGTATAGTGGGGTTCAGCAGTAAAGCTGAAAGCTAGCAAGGGGGTAGCCATATATGTTGATAGGAACTGAGCTTCAATAAGTAAAGATTATAAATTTGGTAAAGATCACAATGAGAGTAAAAGTAGATAGAGGTTACATCTTGATTCTTGGTGTTTATGCTTCGGAAGACAGTACAGATAGGAAACAAGAAGAAACGGATGATTTTTATGTGCAGTTGCAGGATGTAATTGATGGTATTAATGTGAATGATGATCTTTTGCTAATGGAAGATTTGAATGGCAGAATTGGTAACTGCTCCAAACTTGACTGTGTTGGAGTGTTTGGAGAGACTACAGTTAATTGGAATGGAACCAAACTAAGAGTTTTTTTGTTATTTTTAACCAGCTGAAAGTCATCAATTCCTTCTTCACAAAGCGAGATACCCATAAGTTTACGAGGTCAGCTACAGTAAATAGATCAATCATAGATTATATCATTGCCAATCAGAAATTGGCGAAAACATTTTGTGATTTAAGGGTTTTTCGAAGTTTTGATGGGAATCCAGATCATTTTTTAGTATTAAGGAAGATTGATTTGTATGCTCGATTGTATCATCCATCGGGTTCTGCCACACAGAAAAAGAGTAGTAGCGAAGAAGCTTTCAAAGTATCTTTATTGCGTGATGGAGGTGTGGAACGTTTGTTTCAAGAAAGATTAACATTCATATTGAGAATTGTTACTACCAAAGAAAATATAGATAGAGAGTGGGAAAATATAGAGAAGTCATTAAAACAAGGTACCTATGAAGCTCTTGGAAGTTATAAGCAACGAAAAAAAAGAAAGATTACAAGTGTGGAATGATGAAATTCGAGATGCTATTTCTAGGAAGCAAAAGGCTTGTATTAAATGGTTGACTAATCCCAGGCAACAGAATAGGAATGACTATGAAAGAGTAAGGTATTATGTTAAACTCGGTAGGCAGGCTCATCAAAGCTCTTAGTAAAGATTAATTGCTTAACGTTGAGGATGATCTATATGCAGACAGTAGTTAGCTTGTAGATTTTTAAGGTTATGGGACAAACACAAAGAGAACGTGTGTGACTAGTTTGTGTGTCAGAGGAGGAATGAATAAAGCATTATATGGGTCTGAGTTATGACAAAGTTTCTGAATTCTGAATTTGTTGACTGCTCAGACTGTCATGTTGATGATATCATCATGGATGAGCTTCAAAAAGCCATTAAGAATCTAAAAATCAGAAAGCAACAGGTTTAGATAGTGTGAATGCTGAGATTATAAAATGTGGTGGCTTGTTCTTTCATTTGAAGTTATTACACCAGTATAGCATGTGTTGGAAGAAACACCGAATACCACAGGCCTGGGCTTCTTCAAAAGTAATATCTACTTATAAGAAAAAAATTAAAATCACAGTCAGGAAATTACGGAGGGATCAATCTTGATTTGATGATGACTTAATTATGAATCAACGTTTGCTAGAAATAACAGATTATTAGATTGGAGAAGAGCAAATGGGTTTTTGCCGAGGTTGGTCGTATATAGAAGCAGTTTTTTTTTTATCCCAAATTATAGAAAAGCATCGAAAATGTAACTACCAAACTCACATGGTTTTTATAGACTGGGAAAAAGCTTTTGATAACATTCAGAGGCCCTTGGAATGGGATATAATGCTTAGATATGGATATCCAAGACATCTTATAGCAGCTATTATTAGAATAAATGTGGTTGTTGAATAAATATGGTTATTACTATCGTTGCTGACACAACCATAGTGATTTCTTACAATGGAAATAAAATAACGGGAAAATTAAAGATCAGTAAGGGAGTGCGACAAAGTTTTCCAGTGTCTCCGACACTTTTTAGTATTTATTTGGATAAAAGCTTAAAGACTTGGAAACATCAGGTTGACTCAGGAAATTAGGTTTTGTGATTGTACTTACTTAAACTCTTTGTTGTATGCAAATGACACCTTTATTATTTTTGATAGTGAGGATAAGTAATAACTTGCAATTTATATCCTAAATCAAACAAGTAAGCAATTGGGCGAAAATATCGCCTGCGAAATCAAAGATTATGACTTTCAAAGGTCCAGTAAGCTCGAAAATAATCTTGGAACGGCAGATCTTGGAACAAGTACAAGTTTTTAATTATCTTGGTTGTGATTTATCAAACGACAGAAATACAGATGTCGATAAGAAGCTGAGCCGATTTGGGGGAGTCTGTGGTTTAGTACGCAGGACATTAAATAAACAGGCCAGACAGGAGGCTCAGTTAAGATTCTACAATACAGTGGCCGTGCCTATTCTTATTTATGGTAGTAAAGTGTGGGTTTTGCGGAGTTGGGATGAGTCACGTATTCAGGCTGCTGAGACGAGGTTTTTGAGAGCGGTAAAAGGATGTACTCGAGTAGACCGAATAAGGAATGAGGAGATAAGAAGACAGCTAAGTGTGATGCCACTATTGGGTAAATTAAAGGAATATCGTAAATGGTGGCGTGACCATTTGATGCGTATACCGCTTTGTACACTTCCTTCTCAAGTATAGAGATACAAACCGAGGGGAAGAAGAGATATAGGATGCCCAAGAAAGCGATGAATGCCGGGACAGGCCAATGAGCCTAATCCATGACAAATGATGATGATGTATATGTAATCCATAATGTTCTATGAGTTTTATTACATTCTTATTGAATACATAACTTAATGAAAGTGTACATGTTGATTCTATGAACATTGAATTTAGACTGAATAGTACAGAAATAGTTATACTGTTACATTATAAATATAAAATATCAGCTGTTAACAATGGCAGCTAAATATAGACAAATTCATTTATTTTACAATGAGTAAGAACTATACAGATTAAATATTGTTTACTTTTACAACATAATAAGGAGAAGTGAAACATGTATTTTAACACACATGTCATAAAATATTACAGACAAACGAAATAAATATTAATATAAATTACTAAATATAATACGAGGGTTATTTTTTTTCAAGGTCCAATCGATCGCGAATAAAAAAACCCCGTGCAAAAATCGGATGAACCTTTGCGCATATGTGTTGTGCAGCATCTCTAGTATGGCCTTCAATCACGCCGCGTCATTTCGTTTAGTTCTGAACACGCAGCTAGCACGTAAACATGTCTACAATAATAGCATCTCCCGCCAAGTGTGAAGTGCGTGCGGTAATTCGATTGCTTCAGGCTGAGGGGTGTAATGCAGCTGAAATTCATCGACGAATAAGTAATGACGGTGAAACTTCGGTGAAACTTCAATGAGTTTTAACTTTAATGACGGTACGGTGAAACTTCAATGAGTGACAGCAAAGTGCGACAATAGTGCAGGAACTTTAAAGCAGGACGTACAGATGTTCATGATGCAGGCGGTCAGAGAAGGAAGCGAGTGTCAACCGATGATCTCGTTGAGCGAGTGGATGAGGCAGTTCGAGAAAATTGTCAGTTCACAATTTCTGTATTAAGTGATTTGTTTCCTGAAATTTCAAGGTCAGCTCTCTACACCATTATGAGTGAGACTTCAGTCTTTCTCCATGACAATGCTCGGCCGTACACTGCAGCTGTAACAAAGAAACTCCTGCAGCGTTTTCGTTGGGATGTGTTTGATCACCCACCATACAGCCCGGACTTGGCTCCAACTGATTTTCACCTCTTTGCTCACATGAAACGCTGGCTATGAGAACAACATTTTGGCACAGACAACGAGCTGCAGACCAGCATAGAAACATGGCTGAAAATACAGGCAGCTCCGTTCTATGACGAGGGTATTGGAAAGTTGTTACCACGCTACGACAAATGTCTAAATCGGAGTGGTGACTATGTAGAGAAATAGCGTAACTATGTAAGTACTTGTTACAAATAAAAATTTTTTTATTTTCACTATGGTTTTAATTTCGTGACCGATCGGACCTTGAAAAAAAAATAACCCTCGTGTATATATATGTATATAAATATATAGAGGTGTGTTTACGCGCGTGCGTTTGTTAATACCTGTCCATTAAAAGATAAGAATAGAACAAAAAGGAAGGAAGGAAACCATAGAAGCAATCAGATAATGAATATATAAGCAACTATTAAATATTTTCATTATAAAATGATAAATATACCAAAGCAGTAGGTGTCTACTGTCTATATTACACACAAAGCCAAAAATAAACGTCAAAATTATACAGATATTCTCGCATAGTTGTCACTGCAACAGCAAATTCATATAAATCTGAAGTTCAGTTTGACAAACGTTTTGCAAAGGTTCTTGTACTATATTAACATTGTGCAGAGCTACTTGTGCTAAGCTGTTTTTACTGAGAAAGTCAGGTCAATAAAAAGAAATATTGTTACTGAAAATGTATTATTATTTAAAAAAATATATAGTAAACTGTAATTTAGAATAAATTAAAATTATAACTACACCTTAAATACTGTATTTCATAAAAATTATTCCATAAAAGTTCAAAATCTGAAAAAAATATTTAATATTAAGAGAAAAAATATTAGGAAAGAAAGATTAGAATTTAATACTTAAACAATCATACAATATATATCTTTGTATGATTGCATATCTTGTTGCATATATATAATAAAATTAATCAACATATTAATGATGAAATTTAAATTTAAAAAATTAAAAGCAAACTGACTACTGAGAGATGGGTTATAAAGAGTTTAAATATAAAAAAAAAAACGGATAAGGGAGTAAATCTTTCAGCAAAATGAAGTGATAGGTTTAGAAATTGGTACAAAAAACAAATAAGTTATCATTAAAAACGAAATAATTTAGGCAAGAGAAAAGAATTTTGGAAAAAAGAAGGCCTAATTTTTAGATTGTTTTTTATAAATAAACTAGTCACTGGTAAAGTAATACAACAGGATATGTATATCAGCAAAAGAAGACTGTTAGAATGAAACATTTTGTAAAATAATAAAAGTTTTAGAAAAGGTATATTTTGAAAAAAATGAAATACAGAAAAAATTAATTTAGGGAAGTTATATTTAACAAACAGAAAAATTAAATAGCAAATTAAAAACTTCATTTTACAAATGCAGAGTTTGCGTAGAAAATGAAGAAAGAACTGATAGGTTGCAAGAATATAAAGGACTATACAAAGAGTAAGAAGGTGATGTATCTATGGGAGAGAAGAGCAATGATAGTAATCAAATCAGAACAAATTTAATACTTAAGTCAGTATTTGAAAGGTCTCTGAAAGATTTAAATATGAATCTTAGGGAAGATATATCTCAGAAATGCTATGTTGCTTGATGAGGATTCACTAGACTATAAATGATGACTCATGAGAAGACTTTTCGAGAATTAATGACTAATGTTTGCTGTTCAAGCCTATTGGTATAAATCTACTTGCAAAAGAAGTAAAGAAAGGCCGGTAAAGAGATGAATATCGGTACCGGACTTTTAGATTTATCAAAAGGACAAAAATTTAGCTTTTTTACGCATTTAAACACTGAGTAGAAAATAGTGTGCACACTATCTCTGTATACTATATACTATATATCTTTATATCTATAACTCTACTATACATAGAGTGGACAGTGTATTATTATCGACAGAAAGATATATCCATTAATTTATTTATATCTGTTCCAGTCTTTCTTGCTCTGGTAACTCGTGTAAAACACCTTTATACGCGAGGCACTATTCACAGCTGTTTTCTTTGAAAGAAATATGTTCAATGTCAATGCTAGTCTTTATGTGAAGACAGTGAAGATATCGATTGTAGGGGTAAATATTATCTACGTTTTAATGGGCTCGATGATTTTCAATCGAATATTCGGTTCAGTGAAGAAGGTTCAATGACGAAATAGCTTTAGTCATCATTTTTCGTAGTAAGCCTGGAATAAATGTCATCTTGTTATTCAAGGAAATGGCTGTGTAATAATAATAGTAACACCATATTAATTACTGCAATCCCC
The DNA here is from genome assembly GCF_047948215.1 of Lycorma delicatula. Lineage (NCBI taxonomy): Eukaryota > Metazoa > Arthropoda > Insecta > Hemiptera > Fulgoridae > Lycorma > Lycorma delicatula. The sequence continues at coordinate 59,767,107 of NC_134456.1, forward strand.
TAAGACTCAGGAGCAGATAAGTGCCACAACAACCTCAACATCAGTTTAATATTTTATGCGCCCAAAATACTAAAGATGAGTTAGAAGGGGAATTAGTTGAATAAAAAGTCAGAATCAGAATCAGAAAGACCACTGAAAAATTTTGACAGAGATCAAAATTACCAAAAAAATTACATAAAAAATGTAATATATTTTTAAAAGTTTTAATCAGTACAGAAGGATGTGAAAAATTGCGTTAAATTAGTTAACAGATTGATGATAAAAAAGAAATCATAATTTTTTTACAGTCATTGTGAACTATTCAGAATAAATGATAACGCAGTTAATAAATTTAAAACACGACTGCATAATTTTAGGAAACATTTCCGGTATCAACAGAGTTATTCGCTTTCTTTATCTATCCCGATCTTTTTTTCATATACACGTACTTCTCAAAGAAGAAGAGGGTGAAGTTTTTATAAAAAAAAGGAATAAAATCTTATTACCTTAAATACGAATTATTACCGTATTGCATAATACGCAGAAAATATAACCAAATGTAAAAAGTTTTAAAAGTCTTTAATTTTAATTAAATATATTTCAAAAGTAAAACCCTTCTTTTATTTCATAGTAATTAATGGATACAAAACGGAAATAATAGATTACAAACAGAAAAAAAATAGAAGAGAAGTCTGTAATGGGCACTTATAAATCGGATTAACTTCGGTCAACATGAAGGGAAATACTCATTATATTTTGTGACTTCCCTACGAAACATGTAATGTAACCAAGAATAGAAGGGTGTTTCTAAATTAACTGTTATCAACACCAACAGCCCTCTGATCACGTCACAATACATAGCATTAACTATTCCTTGCCAACAATAATCCTCCCAACAACCATCACAATCATTGTAAAAAAAAAAAAAAATGATAGAAAATCCATAAAATACATTATAATAATAAAAAATACAGTTAAAGGTTTACAAGAGAAAAAATATGAAATGTTTTACTGTAAAAGATATGTTCAATATCGCTTTAGTAAGTTATTTAAAAATAATACCGGTAAAGCCTAAATTATTGCTATAAAAATTTATGCAGATTATTTATTCAACTTCAAATTAAAACTTCGATTGCTTATAAAACATTTGAATTAAATTGAATATTTACTTCCTAATTTATTATACGTAGAAATTAACTAAATAGTGGATTGAAATTTAAAAAAACTTATTGCGACATTATTTACACGTTGTGTATCTGATAATTTTGTTTAACGACACAGCAACTTTACAATCTGTTCAGCAAGGTAATTGAACAATAATTAAATAAGATCTATATTTGAACTAACATTAAGTAGTCACAGACCCAGCGGCTGGTGACTTAACGATAACAACGAAATGAATTAGAAGAGCTCTCCGTACAGCCAGACCATAAAGTCACCTAATTGAAATGATAAGGAAACGAAAAATATTGTTCCTCAACAATCTTAAAAAATCATTGAACTTGTGATCTTATTATCCAATAAACTGACCGCCAAATAATTCTGGTGCCATTCCAAACTATTTTGATACCGTAGGCTGACCAGAGAGATTTACCGCCGAACGGTTTGCAACTTAAGATCATTATATATGAGGCTGTTGCTTATGTACTAGGGTATGTTTAGCATTTTTCGCAATGTTTTTGTCTGGTTGGGTTCAAGTATGTCAGTACTGGAGTTGTAGCATGCCGTACCCCACAATTCGAGCCCGTAAGTCCAAACAGTCTTCATACATGTTTTATAAATCAATAATTTACTTTCTACTGAAACCCGAGATCTATGTTCTATCAGCCAGTATATATTTTTAAAATTGAGATCCAATTGCTTCCGCTTAGATTTGATATGTTTCGCTCAGGTAAGTCGTCGGTCAAGATGAAAATCCAAATATACAGTCCTGAGATCTCGGAATCGGAACATTGAAATAGAAACAGGACAGTGTGTTCGTTACGAAAGGTGAACGTGACGTGCTTTGATTTTAAAACTAAAATAAGAATAAAACAAAATTGACTTAATAACAATAAAATTATAAATACCAAAATATATTCCGATTTACTAAAAACTTTACAACGGCTAATAGAAACTAATATTGAATAAGAATAGAATAATCTACTATTCATAGAATTCACTTCCTACTGTTTACAAAAGAACTGCCCCACACTTTATGAATAAATATAATACTGTCACTTTCACTCCTGTTTACAAATAACTCACCGAACAGCTTACTATTTCAATCGCTGTCCAAAATGGAACTCTCGTGATGCATTCTTAACTCGTTGTTATCAAACACTTACTGTTGTCGCTTTTATCGCACTCTGCACCGAACTCAAACAACTACTAATTGTCCTTCGCTGGTCCCCGGCAGTATTTGTATCTTCTGACCTGCACTACCAGTATCCGACCGCCCTTTAGATTGTTCAATTACAATAATTTTATTGTTCGCGTTTTCTACGCTTTATTATGTCCTTTTCTAAAAAGAATCCTTTTTCCGTTTCTCCTAGATTCTTCTTTCTTTACTTTCTCTCTCTTTTTTTTTCTTTCTGGAAGCTTCTCTACCAGTTACAATAGTTAACCATACGTAATAAAGGAAACATTCACTAAATAAGAGAAAGGTTCTACTAAAAAGCTTTTAAAAATTTATATTAGTAATTTGGAAATACCATGAAAACCAAGAGATTTTTTATTTTTTAAGGACTTTATTATAGATTCCGCTTTATCTGTTAAGAAGGGAGTTTTTTTTTTTGTAAAATTAAGATCTAGTTTATCTCTTCTAACATCTTTACACTCTTTTATATTTTTTTATCCTTATTGAAAGCTTTTACAATATTATACCTGTTTTTCATTTTTAATCTTTTTGTAGGTAGTAATTCTCCTTTCCCTATTTATTCGCTATCCCAATTATCCCCTATTTTGTTTAGTTGTTTTTTTTCTAATAATTTTGATATTTTATGGACATGTAAGGTCATGGTAAAACACTAATACCCATCAACAACGTACTGCTTACTGCTTAATTTGGAACAGATTTCAAAAAATTGAAATTTAAGGAAAAAAGGTATAACATCTTTAAATTATTGAGCGGGTTTGGTTGTTTGTTATTTTAAGTCTATTTTATTTAACATTTTTCTATTTTATTTTTAATAAAAACATCTGCAACCGGTAAAAATGTCATCAAATGTCAAACAAGCCGTTCACAAAAAATAAATAGACGAGAAACATGTAAATTAATAAAAATAAATGCAATTGAGAGAAAAGGTGAAAAGAGATCTTTACAGATTTAAACCTCATTAAAAAAAAATTTTAATATTTCGTAACTCCTGCTGAATGATAAATTCTTAATTTAGTTTTAGTAAATCAACAAATGGAAAGGTCGCATCGGTTAATTGTTTACTGTTACACGTAACAGTATTTCATAATAACGAAAATATTGAACATGAATTGGTGTTCTCTGGTATGCTGGGATATTATTTTTTTCCTTAGTTTCTTCTATCTTATTTTCTTTGATAATTATCAGCCAACCGGCTGATCTAGTGTAAACTCATCGTCGCAAATCACTTTTTTAACAGCTGCTTTTCGAAGGAAAAGGTTCTGAGTTTCAAATCCTAGTAAAAGTTAGTTCTATACGGATTTTAATACTAGACAGTGAATACCGGTGTATTTTGGTGGTTGGGATTCAATTAACCACGTCTCAGTAATGGTCGGCCTGAGTCTGTAGAAAACTACACCTTAATTACATGTCTTATCATTCTCATCTCATTTTGCCATGTTGCTTATTGTTCACTAGTTGAACAGATTGCAACGTACACATTAGGAATAAATAAAAACATAATTCTGAAAACATCTGATACTAAGCAGAGATGACGATAAAAAAAATGAAAAATATCAAATTATCTATGCAGACAATTAATTTTTCATCTAAATATTAAACGCAATCATCAGAGAAATAATCTCTATAAAATTAAAAAAATATTTGTTGAAATCAAACCATTTGATAACAAATATGACTGAACAAAGGAACACACACATACAAATTAATTTAAAAAAAGATAATTTTCTTATACTTGAAAAATTAATTTTCTTTTTAGATGATGGGTTGGTCTGCTTTTGGTCATTTTGCCCTATGAGGAAAATTTGTAGCGTATGAAAAATGCCATGTCTGACTGGAATTCAAAGCCAGTACCTACACATTTGTTATTCGTAAAAAAATTGTTTAAATAAAAATATTTTTTCTGTTCGCATGCCAAACACAGCTTTCAAATCTCGGTGAAATTATTCCACTAGAATTTGTGTGGGACAGATAGATAAATCGATCATTGCCATAAAAATTCAAACGAAACTTTATTAAAAAAAACTTCAATATTCTTCAGTAACTTCTGTTGAATGACAAATTCTTAATCTAATTTTAGTAAATCAACAAATAGAGAGCTCGTATCAATTAATTATTTATTGTTATGCATATCGTTATTTCATACGAGATAATAACGAAAAATAATAAGTATGTTTTCCACGTATAATCTGTCTTTAAATGTCGATTAAGACAAAAATTGAAGCTTTGCTTTTACAAAAAAAAATTCAAAGTTTAAATGTTAAATAAAATTCCAAAATTGGTAAATCTACTTTAAATAATATAATGTAATGAAACTGAAATGTTCAACAATTAAGAAAAATAATTTTCTCGTTTATTTTTTATTTTTTGAAGACAATTGTATTATCGACTATTTTTTTACATAATTGATACTGGTAGAAATAGATTTTGTTTAATCAATTCAGATCATAAATAAAATTACTAAGCAGAGTTTTAAAAGTTATCAGAAGCAGATTGTTATCATTTAAAACTTGGTTGTTCTTTATTTCTACTCGTAATTTATTATTCATATTAAATTCATATTAAAAAATGTATCTACAATGAAAAAAAATTATTGTAACTTATTACTACCAACCTTTATTATGATATCTAAAGAGTGACATAAAACAGTGGAATTTTATTTTTATAATACTTAATACTATTATTATTATACAATTATATATTTTTTTAATGAAATAAATAGTAGAAACTGAAAAAACAAAACTGAAATTTTGAGATTTATCACACTAAAAAGTTGTTACATTATCATAAAGGTAATTTTTTTCCATCAAGTGGGTATAAAGATCTAAAAAAAATTACAAATGTTATAGTAGCTTTATTTTGAAATATTTTTCAATTCAACTATTGGAATAATATCTTTGAAAAATAATTAAAAACTTCATTTTCTGATATTAATAATATATACATAAGATACCGTAATCTTTCTATGCTATGGAAAAATTTTTATCACAAATATTAAATTAAATGAGTGTTTTTTTTACACGACTGCCCAAAAAGATGTGTAATGTATTTAAGGTGTATATATGTTTGTTTTTTCCACCGTAGCAACTCAACGGCTGAACTGATTTAGATGCACTACCCCGCGTTGGAATCCATACGTTACCGGGAGTGGCATAGGCTATATATATATATATATATATATATAATTTAATAAATTTAAAAAATGTGAAAAAAAATATACTACAGTATATACAATTAGCACAGCAAAATCAATACGTTGAACGGAGTGAACAATGTCATTTCTAAGATATAGGCAACGGGAAGTTTATAGTACGTGGCATTTTAACCAAGTCAAATGTTTTAACCAAATAATATTGGCATAAAGCTTTCACGGATCTAATGGCAATGGTCCGAAATTTAGGGGCTCCCACTTCTGCATTACACCATCGTGTGTATGATCAACACGGACTGAATATCTTCTTTTTTTTCTTTTTTTTTTTGGTAGTCGTGTTTTTTAATTTTAACAGATTTAAAATTTTGTTTTATGATAAACACAGTTAATTATTATTTTTCACCTAAAACCTAGAACCTATCAGTTTCAGAATTTCAGAAGCTATTTCGAACTGAAATTTGAAAAAATCGAGGAAATGAAATATTTACTTTTCACAATTTTTTTTTTTAAATCAGCAGCCCAAGTAATATTATGTTAGATATTTTTTTTTATGTATTATTTATAAAATAAAAGATAGATTTTAGTTTTCGTCTACTATTTTCTAAAAAAAACATACGTGTATGAAGCTTCGATCTCACACAGAGGGAACTTAATTGTACGTATTAGAATGCAGAATAACAAATAAGTTTATTTACCAAAGGGTATTGATCTCCGTATTTGTGAGATCAGTAGAATATATACAGTTGATTTTTATGTTACAGGTTTACCAGTATTAGAATGTATTATCCTAGTAAAAACAGTAACTTTTGTACGGATTTGAATACTAGATCGTGGATACCGGTGTTCTTTGATGGTTGGGTTTCAATTAACCACACATTTCAGGAAGGGTCGACCTGAGGCTGTACAAGACTACACTTGTAAGCCTCAAGTGTAGTCGCAGATTAAACAGAAAAAAGAGAGAATGTATTGTTAAATGCAAAAATAAATGGCTGGTTGCTAAAAGACAGAACCAAAAAACCGATAGCATTTAATTGATAAGGTTAGAATTTTTAACCATTCATAAACAAAAATAGGTTTTTAAGCTTATTTTTATTTTTTATAACCTAATTTAGTATACTACATTAAAAATACCGGATTTTGAAAAATACAAAGTGAAGAAAGATTGAAGAAAAAGAATAGTTTCTGTTAAGTTCCCTGGTAGAGAATTTTAATTCTGTATTCTAGAAAAGTTTCTCCAGAAATCGTTAACGTAAAAGCTTAGAAAAAAAATCCTTCATCATATTCTTGGTGTTTTTACTGATTTTATTTATTACTATTATTATTTATTTTGTAGGAAAACTCGTTCTTTAAAATTCACTCAGTAAATTTTCGTTCGTCCTGCTTTTTAAAAGATTTAAATTAATTAAATAAAACTTAATGTAAATCATTTATTACTTTACGTATTACTAGTTAATGCCGTATAAAAGTATAAAATATATTTAGTAATAATTTATTTGTAATAATAATCGAAAATAGAAATAAATGCGATAATTTCTCAGGCTGTAAAATTGTGGTAAACAAAAAAAAAACTTTACGGATAAAGCATAAAAAGAGTATCACACTCACACTAACACACGTTAAAACGGACTAATATTTAATAAAAACAATTATGGATATTACAATAATATAGCTTGTTTTAATATGCTGAACACTATACGCAATTGAGATGGTGGCTTTGAAGCCCCCACAGATGACTAGAGAAGCTTGCGCTTCTGTTATTGTCTCCTCATTTTAAACGAAATTAAAAATGGTCGTCCCGAGGAGAGGGGAATGAGGGTGGATCATGTAAAAATTTTTAATAACCACGAAGTAGAGAAAATGAATCCAAGGGAAAGTTTTTTCATTAGAGAATCCCTTTTGATAAGGCTAAAGGAATGCTGATAATGAAAACAGGAGAGGTTATACAGACTTGCAATTATGGAAATTCCATCCTTTTAATTTTGAAATTTCCTTTTCTCAGGTATTATTCATTAACAGGAGGCGGTTGTGATTTGCTAAGAGCCAAATAGTGTAAGATGTTTGGCATACAGTTTCTATTAACTTGAAATCAAGTAAAGCAAGCCTTACATTTTTAATTTTAATCCTTTAACAAAAAACAATCTCTCAAAGATCCTTTGTTAATATTTATGGACATTAAGGGGTTTCTTTTCACATTTCTATGTTCTTTTTAAACAAAACAGGTAAAGTAATTTTTCAAAAATTAAAACAAAAACTCGCACGTGTGTGTGTTTGCGCGCGCACACACACACACACACACACACACACACACAAAGAGGGTATGTTTTTATATCTTTACATAATCCTGTATAAATCTAATATTAAAAAAAAACTAAAAAATTGAATTTACTATAAAATCACATAGAACTAAATCATAAATAAATATACACATGTTTTTAATGACGAATTAAATTACTAAGATCAAGTCCATTACTTAGTGATATCTTTTCATTATAAGTTTGTCTATAATGAATTATAAATAAATTAAAATTACAAATATGAGGGAGAAATAATGATATGAAGGGTAAGATAGATTAGAAAAGAAGTTCATAAGATCACAGTGTATTTCTGAAACAAAAAAAAATTATTTTCATAAAATTGTGTATTGTGAAGTATACTGCAATCATGATAAACAGTACAGCAATTATAAAATGAATGCAGCCATGAGTAAAATTAAAAAAAAATTAACCGTGTGATATATATATATATATATATATATATACATATTTTAGGAAGGCTTAAGAGGCCTAACTTTTGCAGCCGGGAAGGGAAGGGAATAGAGTCCCCTGGTTGGTCTACAGGATGATACCTACTGGATCGCAACAAGATATATTTACTGTGTTGATCTAGCATCGTCAGTGTGGATCTAACTGGGACTAATCAATGTTCACAGAACTGAAAATGGGAAACAAGGCTAAGTAAAAAGGGATAGTTAGTGAGAAAGGAGGCTCAGGGAAACAGCAGAACAAGACAAAATTCCATCCAAAAGAAAACTTAAGGCTCTTCCCAACCACAATATCTTAAGTAACAGAGGCATTTTTATCTGAATGGGTGCAAATATTACTTTCTGATCAACTATTTTCAACTTAAATGCTGTAAGAAACTTTTTTCCTTCCATAAATTAAGAGCCACCTAAACAGATCCTAACATTGATTACCTCTGGAGTCATGTTGTATGTAGATGTGTCTAACTCTAAATGAACAATGAATGTCCCACTGCTCGGTCATATCTCTACTGGAGCTGAATATGTAATGTAAAATAATTTTGTAGATTTTAAAAACATGGGTAAATAAAATCAAATATCATATAATGAAGATTGTCTTGTACTGAACAAAAATTGACGATTATAATGTAAAAAAAATATAAACATTACTTCTCTTGCAGACGAGACTATGTTTCCTGTGATTCCTACATCACACTCTTCTGTTTATGTATCTCTGCTTTAACATGTAAAAAGTTAAAAAAAAATATTTAAATGAATCTTTTTAGTTTGAAGGACAGTCAGTGTGGGAAGTTTTTTTACATTTTTACTGTTAATGATGTTGAAAAACGTGAGATTTTCATCAAATTAGACCTTTCTGAGTGATTAGCCACAAATCCTAAAAGAATCGACTTACTGATTAGCCCAAGTTTCACAAAATCATCAAATATCATGTAAATTAAGAGAACCCTTCTCAGAGTTTTTCCTTATAAAAAGGAAAATCTCTTCTCAGGGTTCTAGACATGTAATTTTCATGGGAATATCTAAAAGCTATTTCTAGATTTTTGAAATTTTGAGTTTAATGGGTTAAAATGGATTTTGAATTTTATTGAAACCTAGCTATATTTTTTTTAATAACTCATTTACAAATGAAGATAACTACTTGATTTTTGGTGTGTGTAATTGTCATGTAAATGTCTAAAAACTAATTTCTAGTCTTTTCAAAATTTGTCCTTGAAAGTGTTGAAGAAAGGTAAAGGTTTATGAACAGTGATTGCAAATTTTTCCCATATCCAACTATACTAAATAAGATATTCACTAGGTTGAGGCTTCCAAACACTCTTCAGACAAATATCTAAAAACCATTTTCAGGTTTTTTGAATTTTGATTTTATAAGGAGAGTGACGGTGTACAGCGCAGCAGCTCAACCACACAGCCACTGCCACTATTACTGTATGTGCAATGTGACTTGTTGCACCTGCCTTGGTTGCTTGACTAAATACATAGAATAAAAGCAATTGAAAAATTAAAAAAAAGTGAGAAATGAAGTATGGTCACCTCCTCGTGGTGTTCGTTGGAAAACGCTAAGAATCAGGAAAAATACATTTTTACCCATACTTCATATGGGTAACCAGTTATACTTTGAAGATAGAGAGCAACTGTTTTGAAACCTGCATTCTTAGATCATTCAAATTTTTGGGACTTGTACTGACCAATCTGTTGCTCTGAAAAAATTACGAGTACAAATCAATGATATTTTTTAAAATTGAACAGGCTTTAACGTGGTGGACTTTAATTTTTGTTTATCAATGTTGTTGTCACAAGCATGAGTTTAATGAATACAGTATGGTCCAAGGAGTAGAGCCCTCTAACTAGATGGGAAGGATGAGCGAAGTGAGCCATGACCAGCTAAATATCTCCTGACTGCAAGTAACCATATAGCTTGGGTGAAGCAGTGATGTGGATGCTAATATATATATATATATATATATATAAATAACAATTATATAATGTATTTTTGTATTGCATTATACTATACAAATATAATGTATAATGTATTAAATAAATAATAATAATAATAAATGTTAAAAAAACATTTATCTTCCTTAAATTAGAGCCACCCAAGAATAACTATTTCTGGAGTTGTGTTGTATGTAGAAGTATCTTAATGAACAACAAATATCCAACTGCTCGGTCATATCCCTGCTGGAGGTGAATATGTGACGTAAAACAACTCGAGTAGTAGTCTCAGTACTATTCTATGATACTTATAGAGTATAAGAAAATTTCCCAACAAGGATAACGTAAGATAAAAGAGGATGTGTTAAGATAAAAGAGAATAATAATAAGCATTATCATTATTATTAGGATTATGATATACAGCCAAGTATTACAGAATATTAAATAAAGATGTAAAAGATGAAATCCAAATGAGGTTCAGCAAAAACTTGGTTAAGAGTAAGAAAATATTAACTTTCAGATTAGTATTGGGAAAGCAATCTTAAAAATAAGTAGAGATATCAAGAATGCATTTGTATATCTTAAGAAGGCATTTTATACTGCCTAAAAATGTATAATATTTAAAATGTTAGGGAAACTAAACTTACACAAAAATAACAATTATTTCTAATCTATTCAAAAACCAGGAAGCTATTAATTACATCACTCTGTGTCAGTTTATATTCAAAGTAGCAATAGAGGAAAAACTTGAGGGTAGAATTATTCTGATATTATGAGAAAAAATGATGAGATTAAAATTAATGGAAAATGTGTTCTTTGACTGGAAATTAAAAACAAGTTGGAAGAACTAAATGATATAGAACTGCTGCCAAGTATTCTATTCAATAATAAATAAGAGAAGAGCAAATATAATGAGCAACTGTTAAAAAGAAGATTGTTGGGATAAATACAACATTAATGAGTAGTGCAGTTCAGCAGAAGTTAATGAATTTTTCAATTTGGATTGCAAAAGTTGCAAAGGATGAAAAAATATTTCATGCAGGAATATTGTAAGATACAGGTACAATAAACAATATACCTGTAATGTTACAGAAATATAGTTAGTGACATAACTCCTGAAATTTGTTAACTAGTTATTTTCTTTAATGATAAGATAACCCTGTTAAACAATCTTTGCAAAAAAAGAAAATAATAGTTTTTTTATTTTTATCTAATTAAGGTTTATATAGCAGCAGTTATTTGACTAATTTAATGTTATTTTCCATTCTTTTCTGTTTTGCGTTAATCTTGTAACAAGCATTTTACAACAGTCTACATCCTTAGATATTGATTTTATTGGTAATCTTGGCCTTCATCTATACAGTGTTCATCTCTACTCATCCTTCTGTAATTAAATTACTAATCCTAAATGTCTTTGTACATGACCCACCAAACAATTTGTACTTTTGTGAGATTATATTACACATTTCTCTACCCATTTTAAGAACTTCTTCATTTTAAACTTTATCAATTCACCTAATTCTAATTATTTTTCTATAAGACTACATTTCAAAAGCAAATTTATCTTTTTCTTATTTTGATTTTTCTATGATCTATATTTTTTTTACAATAAAAAACCATACTATTTACAAATATTTTTTTTTTATTTCTTTTGATTTCCTAATCAGTGTTTGATATTAGTAAGTTATCTTTTTGCTTGAAGAGCTCTCTTTATTTCAAGTTAGATATAAGGAGACCTCCTTTTTTGATGTCTAATAAAAATACAAGAAAGTTTACACTACTGGCAACAGAAATACTGTAGTTATCATTAACAGGAATTCCTTCCACGCAATTAACAGTGTTACATCTATCTAAGGTGCAGAATGCGATGGTTTTATCTAGATTTTAAGTTAGTTCACAATCCATTAAGTGAATAATTTTACAGTGTAAATAGCAAATTCTGTAACTTTTGATAAACTATGGTTTCCTTTCGCTACCATATTTAATTTCTCATTATTCTCCTTTCAATCACTATTATTATTTCTATTTTAATATTTTTTCAACAAAATTCATTACCTAGGAATAAATTTATACTCATGAACATTCCTTTAATATATATTTCCTTTCTACCAAAGAATAATCAACATAATTTATCATCTTTATTTTCTCTCTTTAGATTGCTTTACTCTTCTCAAATTTCTAACAGAAAATAAGTTTTCATTTTCAAATAAATTATCCATGTTTTCAACAATCCTATAATTCTCAGAACTGCCAGTAATTTTATATAAATATAAAGACTGTATATGAAAAAGATGTTTAGAATTTCATAATTAGTCATACATTTCTGTAAAATATATATTTTTTTAAATGTATTTTTGGTTTATCAGACGAAAGAAATAAATACTACTTATTTTATTCAATAGTATTACACCCCCCCCCCCCAAAAAAAAAGAAAAATTTAAAGAAATATAAACAATTTACACTAAATGTTATCGTACTACAATAACATACTCAAACATGCAATTACAAAAGTTTAAACAAACAGTATAAATAAAAGTGATAATAACTTCAATAATCTTTTTTTTTGAGTGGATGATAGATAAAATGAATCGACTTATGCAAGTGATTGACTATATATTTGTTTAAATTTATATATGTTTGACAATCTGTTACTGCTCCTTTAGTACAAAATGGCAGTATTAGCTTTCTTAATAACTGCAGTATTGCTCATCTCACAGGTAAGTTTTTATTTAATCATACTAATTTTATTTTAAATTAAATAGATATAGTGATAAAATAGTAAAACAAAAAATTTAATTTTACACAATAGAAAAAAAAAATAAAGCTGGAAGAAATTTGTAAAATTAAAAAAAAAACAAAAAAAAAATAAATGCAGTGACTCATTTTCTACATTTATATAAATCATTTACAAGAAATCTTTTTGGAAGTTTCATTCATCTCCTTCATTACATTATAGAATTGTGGGTAAAACTGTTGTTAATACTGCCAAATTTCTGGAAATCATTTAATATGTTATCAACACAATATTATCAATATAAATCAAGTATATCTGACTCAACTAATGTTTGTTTATTTTGTATTTTTCTTTTAATAAAAAAAAGTTAGTCAATTTATCTAATAAATGATTTTTTAACTGTTCAAGAGGGTTCAGTTTGGCATGTTCAAGTCCTGATTTTCTAAGATAGTTTGCTTAGATTAATCCTGATTTACTGGTTAAATGCTCAGATCTGTTGTTGCATATTAAACATAGAAAAAAAAACATGTAAGCATCATTTATTAATGGGTGTTATCATTTATTAGTGGGTGTTAGGTTCAACAGATAAAAAGAAAAATCTGATCCCTTTTATTTTCTGTATCATTTCCACATTTCTAATAAATTATTTTATAGCTAGTTAACCTTCTAAAAAATACAATAATGCCATTTAAATGGTCTAATTTATGGCTAACTTTTTTTAAATGAATAACCAAAATAGTTTTATTATGTTATATATAGATTGATTAATTTAAAACATCTTTTTTTTATTCTGAATTCAAATTCTAGGGTACATTCTAATTTCAAATTTGATTCAAGCTTTGTTTACACATGCGTGCGCACACACACATATTTAAACTCATATGATAAGAATGGAATATATGCACATCTAAGAAATGGAATAAGGGCAGTATACTTTTTATAGATTTCAAAATCTTTCTATTCTTACTGGTATATTGACAAGTATGGCTTTCCATTATCAGGGATATTGTGAGGCAGTGAAATATTTAAAAAAGTTTTGAAGTATATTTTGTTCATTTTGTGCAATGTAACTCATTAAAATTATAATCTGAAATGCTAATATTTTTATTACTTTCATTTTTATAAATTTTTTTTATTATTTAAGTAAAGGCCTAAACATCTAGTCAGTGGTAGACTCTAAGATGAAGAGTAGTTGAAGAAGAAGAGTCACAAGTACAGAGAACCTAGCATCTTAACCAGAACTAATTTAACCATTTTGTTCCTATACCTCTGAGCCGGACATACAGTTAAGTAAAGCTCGGCCCAGGAGAGTATTCTTTTACTCTAAGGGGGCCTCCTCACCTTCCAGCTAAAAGTCCGGCATGCAAGTTAGCCCCCCCCCCCCACCAGTCAGATCTTTTTTCTTCTGCCTGCCTCTACTCTAACCCCTGAGAGAGAGTAATCCAGTCCTGACTACGTCATTCTCGCCCACCCCCCCTGGAGAATGGGTTTCAGTCTGTACAATTTCATGCCACTGAAGCAGGGGGAGCCAGGCTTGACTATGTCTCCTTCGGATCCCTACCCAGTGGCTGGGACTCAGTCTTTTTTTTACCCCTTGTAGCCCTTAACTACCTAACATTCCCCCGACCCCTACAATAAATCTCAGTACCCACATCGTCGCTTTTCAGCTTCTTTTTCATGCAGGACTCGCCTGACAAAGTCCTCCACAGTACACCAGTTGCTTTCATTAGTCAGCATGAAACTGATCAGATGATCTAGTCCCATTCTGCTAAGGCCAGAGGCTTCTCTGTCTTCCCCCCATCCCCGACATCTAAATATGGTGCGCTCTACCAAGTCGGAAGTATCAGAGTACTTACATGCTGGGGCATTACACTTTCCAATCCAGTGAAGAAACTTGTTGAAGGTGCCATGTTCAGCTAATACTTGAACTAAATAAAACACCTCATCATATTTTCTGTATAACTATGCTTTTAGGTCAACTATAAGTCTTTTGGTCAATGCAGCCTTTTCATGCTTCATTTCTCCTGCCATTCTATGTTAACTCTATCTTTCACCACATCCTTAGGAACTCCTTCATACCTCCAGCAACACTCCTTAATTAGAAGATCTATCGGGGGCACCCCTTCAAGAATATAAGCTGCCTCATATGAGATCATCCTTTCTTTTTCCTGTTTAGCCTCCGGTAACTACCGTTTAGATAATTCTTCAGAGGATGAATGAGGATGATATGTATGAGTGTGAATGAAGTGTAGTCTTGTACATTCTCAGTTCGACCATTCCTGAGATGTGTGGTTAATTGAAACCCAACCACCAAAGAACACCAGTATCCACGATCTAGTATTCAAATCCGTGTAAAAATAACTGGCTTTACTAGGACTTGAACGCTGTAACCCTCGACTTCCAAATCATCTGATTTGGGAAGACGCGTTAACCACTAGACCAACCCGGTGGGTTCATATGAGATCATCTAAAACGTCGCAACCACACCTAGCAGTGATCTATGGTGCACTTTCACCAATCTTGATAAATTGAGTTTAACTCTCACAGTACCTCTCCATACTGGTGCCACGTAAAGCATTATAGAAGTTATTATTGACATTATCATCCTTTTCTTGGAGGATCTAGGTGCCACATGCGATGTCATCAGTCCACTTAAAGTTTTCTCTAATTAAAGTTTTTTCAGCTCTACTACATACAATCAGCATATATTGGCTGAATCAGGAGCTTTTGCCCCCAGATATTTAGCTTTATTAACTTAATTTATTTGGCAATCTCCAATTTTGAGTTTAATAGGTTTGATCCTACATCTGCCGGTCAATGTGATAAATTGACACTTATCAGGTGACAATTCTAACTCGTGCACTCTCATCTTCAAACTTCACTTCAAAATATGTGACAGGGCGTCATTTCCCTTTTCTGTGATTACACCCTCTTTCTTACTGCTAATCTTTACCGCTAAATCATTGGCATAGGCTATCATGTCAACCTGCTGAGGAAGTTGTAGTCTCAGGACTCCATCAAACACTATAATCCATAACAGGGGCTCCAAAACAGACCTCTGCGGTACTACTCCAAACAGCTGATGAGCAGAAAAAATCACCTATATTGACAAAGTAAAGGGGAGATCATATTCAGATTTTAATCGTTTCCCTGAAGATAAATACTTAGACTCAACAAATACAGAAAAAAACTAAAAATTTCAAATTTAAGAATGGTTAAAAGAATGAGTCTAAATTTTCCAAGCATTTTATTTCATTTATTATAAGTACTATTATTTACTTTATTTAAAGAAATATACTTTTATGTTTTTTAGGTGGTTATTTAATAACTTCTGAGAAATATTTAAAGCTCCCTTAATTCTACATTGTTTCTTTTCAGTAAAAAGAGAATAATTTTTCATTTCTTTTTTTAATGAGTATTATAATATCCCTGTAAGGGTGATTTGAATTTTCTTTACCCTAGTTAGTAAAATGGTTCCATTAACTGGTCCTATCTCTATAACTAAACAGGTGAATAACTGTAACAAATTTTAATTTATTATTAAGCAAGTAAATTATTTAATTTACTAAATAAATCTCCTGATGAACTCATATTTGTAAAAGTATTATTGTAATATCTAGGAAGTAACTATAAAGGACAGAATAAAATAAATTATGTAACAATAAAACTAAAAGAGTTTAAAATAATATTTAATGTTTTTTCTATATACTTAATACAGGTTATAAGTAAATAAAGAGCAGCCGAAGCCATTTCAAATTATATCATTACAGCTACACCAAAGTTGAGCACTTCACCTTTTCTAGAGATTAAATGTTGAATTTATTATTGATTAATTAATTAAAAATAGGATGGATAAAAAATTAAATAAACCTATGGAGGTGTTGCAGTTATTTTAATGCATTAAACTGATTTAAATGTACATAAATTAATAAACTTAACTAACAGAATTTTAGTTTCACAATATAGATTGATTTTTAAAATTCAAAAAACATCTTAGCCTAGACAACTGCCCTGAGATTTAACTTCCACAGCAGTTAGTCATTCACCTAGATAATAGTAGCATTAAGATTATTTAACTTTGGTAAAAGTATTGACTTATTAAATATAATACTTTACTTCAAATCTTCTGATTTTCCATTATGTTGCTCTCTGAAATATTCCAAGTATTGTAGAAATAACTTTATATAAGGAGATGCTAAATACTTTAATTATACCATGGAACAACCTCACAAAATATTGCTAACAAAAACTAAATCTGAGCGTGATTGCAATAATCCTTTTATTTAGAAAGTAAATGTGGTGAGCCATCTGATAATTTTTCAATGAGCAAGTTCTTAGTGTAAATTATCTTAAAAACAAATATGACTAAAAAAAATTTTCTACTATAACTTTCAGACAGCCTGTGAAGACACAGTCCAAAACAAAATTTCAAATGGGCTAAAGAATTTAATAAATTCTAATTTTGAACAACAAATAGCATCTATTGAGAAGATTCATAAACCATTTTTAGAGACACTCAAAGTTAAAGGCTGCAAGTCTCTACCAAAAGAGGTAAGAAAATCATTTTCTTTTTTTAAGTTAACATACAATTAATGAACTATGAACATTAAAAAAAATAAAATAATGTTATTTTCAGTCACTAAAGGTACATATAATAAATTTATAACAACATGCAAAGTAACACACATATCAATTAAAATCTTAATTTTTTTTTATATTAATAAAAATACTACTACTAAAAAAATAAAAATATATAAATAACAGTTTGTAACTAAAATATATATTACTTGAAATTTGAAAATTACTAATAAATTTAAAACTGTTGATCAGTAAAAACTGAAATGAATGAGGATAACAAGAAAAGATTAATTATTATTATATATGTAATAAGGGCATCTTTTTAGATTTTTTTTAATGAGCTTCACACTGTATGCTGGGATTGGATTACTTCACTAAAAGTTACATAATCAGTATTTCTACTTGTAAGTATGACAACTGCTTGTATTTTGCTGCAGCACTCAAATTCAATCTCTATCACTAAACATATCAGTAATTTTAATTGGATTTTAAAGTTCATATTGCCAGCGTAAAACCCCAAACCCAAATCTTTACTAGTACTTAAATCTTGTAAGATAAAGTAATCTCAAATAAGAGTAAAAAAATTATTCTGTATTGCAGTTCATAAATGAAGCAAGTAAAATTTACATACTTAAGTATATTTTCAATCAAAGTTGCTGATGTAATGAAAGTAATAATAAAATGGTAAATAATGTATGCTAGACAGTGGCGGCTCATAGCTAAAATTAATGGGGGTGCTCTTCCACAAAATTTTTTTCTGGGCCTTTCAAGGCCATGGTCTGAAAATAAAAGAACCGAAGAAAAAAATCAATGAAATAAAATAGCTGGAAGCAGGATAATAATCTAATACTACACTTTATCACATTCAAGAATATGGTACATGGCTTTTAAGCATATTGTGCTTAAAAACTGTATTTGGTTTAACATAATAAATAATGAAATGTCCACTTAAAAACATTATAGTCCAGTGGTGCTTAATTTAAATTACTATGTACACAGAAACAAATGCATAATTAGTTTTTACTAAACACCTTCTCTTTCGCCTTTCCAGCGTGTTTTTGGACAGATTTGCCAATAAAAGAGCCCTTGCTTTCCACCATCTTCTGATTACTACTGAAAAAAACACTTTCATATTCCTTCCACCTACTAAACTAGAAATCAGCACTGTGGGAGTGACAGTGCTCTCTCTCCCTTGCAGCTCCGCATGCAGCTTCCTATGTGAGCACGTGCACAACAGCCAAACACCACACTACTGGAACTGTAAATTTCACAGTTCCATGCAAATATTTTTTATCTTTTTCATAAACTAGGGGATGGCTACTGACATTAAGCTTAAGGATTATATATTGTACAAATATAAAGAAAACATTAAAGTAAAAAGGACTCATATTAAATGTTATTGGTTATATCAAGTGAAAATAGGAGGTGCTGCAGTTCCACAGTGCCTAGACTAAAATTTTAACAAATTCTATATTTACATGAATGAAAAAGTGAACAAATTTTTTCAGATTTTTATCTTCAACATTGAAAAGAAGTGAAAAATTCTATAAAATTCATAAACAGTAAACTATCACAAAAGCCGGCCTCCATGGCGCAAGTGGTAGTGTCTTGACGTTTCACATGGAGGTCCCGGGTTTGAATCCTGGTCAGGCATGGCATTTTCACACACACTACAAATCATTGATCACATCCTCTGAAGCGATACCTGACGGTGGTCGTGGAGGTTAAACAAAAAAAAATCACAAAAAGTATGAAAACAATTTGAAAATCTTTTCCAACTTCAGTGTACAAATCTTAATCAGTTTACAAGAAAAACTGACAAATTACATACATAATTAATTAATAAGGTGAAAATTAATAATAAAAACATAAAGAAATATATTATACTGCATATAGTCCTTGACTTCTGAGTCTCAGAAATTTAAGTGCTAAATGTTCAATGAAAAACCTCAACGTAAGAAATGTTAGTTTATTAGTGAGTTTCTTCAGTAAAATTAAAAATCTATCTAGAATATCATATAAATAATCTTAAAAATAATTCAAATTAGACTTTTAAATTTCTTTAGGAAACACCATATACTGATAAACATTCAGAGAAGAATTTGTCAACTAGATTACCTATTTCTAGTTTTTGCAAAATAACTTAAATAACTGTTAAAACAAAAGATGCTTTTCTATTTGTATGATTTTGATAAGGCATTTGTTTCAGTCCTGCACTTCTTAACTGATGTAATTACTATAGTTTCAGAAGAGCTACTTAGAGATAGTTAAAGAATATCCTACTTGTAAAAAGGCAGTTGATATTTCAGCTTCTGATCTCATATAAAATGTATATCAGAACAAGTCATTGAATAAAATTAAGTTGAGGTGACAACCGTTCTTTCTAGGGATTTTAGAGATTATTAATTTGAATTTATCTTAAGATTCAATATTTTTATACAAGAATTGTCAGCTTTACAGCTTTGCTGTTAAAACATTAGAGGATGATTGAAAGAATGCGATATTTCATATGCCTAGTTATATATTCACAGTTAGGAAGATGAATAAATCAATTTTTTATCATATGTAAAAAATGAAATCACTTGCAGGGTTTAAGAGCTGGTCTGTTAGCTAGCTCTAAAAACTTTTATTAATTTTCAACACAAAAATAAATTAATAATTATGGAAATAAGATTTAAAGATTTAGAATATTACTGAAATATTTTGTTTTACATTACATCTTTAACACTTAATCATTGTTAATTCAAAATTAGCTTAATGAATACCTTATACTTAACATAAAATAACTTTTATGTTCCAGGATGAAATTAAATTCAGTAAACCCAATATCAACTTTACGGCATGTATAAATTTCACAGAAACAGTGACAAACATAGAGAAATTACTTTTAGATTCTTATAATTTGCAAGATTCATTCAGAACAGATATCAAAGATGCTTTAGCTAATGCAACAACTTGTTTAGAAGGAAGAGATTCAGTTTTAATATCCATATGTCTCTTAGATGCAATTGATGGTTATGGTAGCAAAATTGGAAAACACAATGAACATCTAAAAAATAACTTAATAGATGAAATAAAGTTCAGAAAAGATATTGTCACTAACTTTGGTGAGTGCTTTGGAATAAAGAGAGCTAATTTACGCACAATTGCAAAATATTATGCTAGAACATTCTGTAATGCAGAGAAGAAAAATGATATTTTATTATAGATTTAGTTTTTTCAATTTTATTCAAATTGATTTTAAAAGAAAATTATGTAATTAAATTACCAGAAATAATAATATATTAATGATACAATATGTGTTTCATTTCACTATAAACCATATTTATTTTCATCTGAAATTAAATTTTCATATGACAAATTACTGACATGAAATTTAACAATTATCTATTATTAATTATTTTTTTAAAAATGTGAACAATAATATTTTTTTTTGTTTTATTACAGTTAGCTTTTTGGTTAAATAAGTGTTTTAAATAAAGTTTCAATAAAACAGCATAATTATGAAAACGCTCTAATCTGCAACCACAATTTTCCATAATTTATTTAAACTTTTCATTTAAAATCATCTAGTAAAGGCAGTTACTTTTATACAGATTTGAATACTAGATCGTGGATACCAGTGTTCTTTGGTGGTTGGGCTTCAATTAACTACTCATCTCAGGAATGGTCGACCTGAGACTGTACAAGAGTACACTTCATTTACATTCATACATATCATCCTTATTCATCCTCTGAAGTAATACTTTACAGTGATTCTGGAGGCTAAAGAGAAAAAGAAAGCCATTAATTTATCGTTGTGAAAAAGGTCCTAAATATAAATGCCATTATTATGACAGCGATGATGTGCTAATAAAAAAACAAAACTCTCTTCAAATAACTTGTATTATAGTCACATGTGTTAATATTAATTAAAAGCTGCTGTTATAGAATGATTTTTACAAGGATAGTGTATCTGTCATAAAATCATTTTCTTATGAAAACTATACACAATATGATCTACAGTGAAATATTTAATCAGACTTAAAACTGAAAAGTAGCTATTACTGGAAAAATTGTTACTAATTTAAATAAATTATTCATGAAAAATGTCCTTATTTGCCAAGGATAATAAAAATGAATAATTAATTATTTGAAATAAATTACACCTTACTACTTATAGAATATTTTTATTCATTTCACAAAGGCTTAGAGTCGAGTAAGGTTAAAAGGAATACTTTCCAATAGCTTTTCTTTGGGTTTTGAAATTTCAGTAAGGAACTGAAATTACATGTGTAATCAAAAAATAATTTGAATTAAAATAAGACCACCTACGTTTTTTTTATTGTTATTATGAATTAAATTATTTAGTTTCAAATTCATGGAGAAAGTTATAGTGGAATTAGAACTAAAATAAATATAACAATCTAATTGCAACATATTCATTTTATAAAATCATTGCATTTTATTTAATTCTTCTTTCAATTGAAGATGAATTATTTTTGTAGCTCGAAATCAAACAGATACTGATAAATTGTTACTCTTATCTATTATTTAATAATAATACAAAATCTTCTTATTCCAGTATTCTTAATTCATCTCTTTTTCAAATATTTAGGATGCTACTGTTATGAGGGATAGTTTATGTCTTACAAAATTTTGTTATTTCTAACTGAATGTCAATTACACTATCAGTAACAACACAAAATTCTGAATTTACTCTGACTATTTCTTCTAACCTCAGCCATTTTCTCTTGTATAATAAATATTTTTAACTTTTAATAATGAAGAACACTGTTACATAGGAGCCATAAGTGATCTCTCATTGACATCATGTAGACAATTATTTTTAACTTCCCAATGTCAGTCACGACCAAAAAGAATATCTGGATGAATTAAAGAAAAAGAAGTTATCATTGTATAATTTTCATTTGTCTTTCTTGACCATTATTGTTAAACAAATAACAACCTATTTTCATGAAATTGGATATTATTAGCAACATAATGCAACATGAATAAATAGTTGTAATTTCTGCCCTTCTGTCTAATTAGCAAATGATAAAACCAAAAGAGGATCAGACAATTAATAACTATATGGATTAGCAATAATATACTAAACAGAAATGTTGGCAGTAAATTTCTGCAAAAATAAATTAACCATAGGATAAAATAAATAAGTTAACGACTTATGTGGTGTGGTAGCATTTATAGTATATAAGAGAAACTTCTAAACTGAATGACAACAAATGAAATACAGTAGCTTATTACTTCACAATTTAATATGAGATTGTTTAATAGAGAGCCTTCTTATGTTCTAATTAAAAAAAGATCTTTACTTCCTAAAATTCGGGAAAAGAAATTAGATATAATGTACATAAGAAACAAATAGTTATCTAGGCAGGTTATTAAATCACTAGGTTTACAGGAAAATGTTGATTAAATCTGATAATGAGTATTGGGTTAGAGATACTATGTACGGTTAATTTAATAATTATTTAAATAAGAATGATTAATAAATAAAATAAAATATTGAAACTAATGACAGAATACCTTGATAATTACATTACCAGTTTTAATTAAGTATGACTGAAATCATGTATGTTCTCTTTTAACATACATGACTACTTACTAAAGAAACTTTTTATTATATAAACTGGAATATTTAGAAATAAAGCATGCTTGCTGCTGATGAAGTAGTAGTCTACATTGTGAAACACTATGGCAATAAAAAAGTAATAAGGCAGTGTTACAAAATCAAATAATGTAAATTATGTAAGTGCAGAATTTCTTCCATAAGTATTCGGAATGTATATAAATCCATTTTTGGCAGATGGGTGACAACTAATTTGTTGCTTAAATTTATTGGCCCCATATAACTATATTCTTACATGTCTTTTTTTTCCTGTTTAGCCTCCGGGAATCACGTCATGTATTACTTTAGAGGATGAATCAGGATGATATGTATGAGTGTAACTGAAATGTAGTCTTGTACAGTCTCAGGTCGACCATTTCTGAGATGTGTGGTTAATTGAAAGCCCACCACCAAAGAACACCGGTATCAATGATCTAGTATTCAATTCCATATAAAAGTAACTGCCTTTACTAGGATTTGAATGTTGGAACTCTCGACTTCAAAATCAGCTGATTTGCAAAGATGCATTCACTATTAGAATAACCTGGTGGGTTATATTCTTATATGTCTGAGAAGCTTTTAAAGCACCTGAGTACATGAGGCACTAGTCACAACAGTTTTTTTTTTTTTTTTTAAATATAATGTTTGTTATACACCACTTACTATTATGAACAGTGCAAGATAATATAACACAAATTTTCTTAATCTTAAGGAAATAGAACATGGTTACGTGGATCATGGAGCAACATAACAATGTTGCTCATGGAAAATTTTATTATAATAGCATTATATTTATCTTTTCTTTTAATTTTGTATATAATTTAAAAAAAGTAGTAATAGTTGATTTAATTGTTAAAATAGAAGTAAATTGATGACATTAATACACACATTATTTTTTGCACTATGATTGTAACAGATTATTAATTTTATTTAATAATCTAGACAAAATAGAATTTTAAGACTACTACAGTAGTAGTTCTGTGCTGTACCAATTTTATATAGTGGAAATGGTAAGACCATTTTTACTTCCTTTTTACCTTCTTGTACAAAGTAAAGGAAATAATGTAATCAAGAAAATTTTGGTTTTCTGATTTCAATGGAAATATCCATTTTGAACATCCCTGAATCCATTTTGATTAGTTTTGGCATGACATCTGTACATATGTATGTATCTTGCATAACTTAAAAACGATTAGCCGAACAATATTGAAATTCTGGATTTAGAACTGTTGTAACATCTAGTTGTGCACCTCCCCTTTTGATTGCAATTAACTGGACTAAAAGTGTCCAAAAAAGCCCAAAATAAAAAAAAAGTGGATTTTGAACTTTTTCTTAATTGCAGTAATAAGCCCTTGTTGAGAGCTTTTTAACAATATATCAAAAATGGTACTTATCTTCATTGGTTCCCGAGTTATAGCGAAATAAAATCTTAATTAATTAAATATTTGGATTTAAATATATATTGATTTATTAGTAATTCTTATCTTGTCATTGTAAAAATAGTTTACAATGTATAATAATAATAATAATAACAAAAAAAAATATGAAAAAAAAAACATTCTTTATTAGAGAATTGGAGGATCGTATCTCACTTTCAAATGAAATAGTTTAAATGAAGTGTCATTTAATGTGTTTTTTGTCAATTAAAAAAAAACAATTTTTAGTGTTTCTAGTGTCAAGCAAATGCCATTTGAAGAATTGTTTGGCAGAAGAGCTAGATTAGGACTGGCCTTAAGAAATCTTCCGAATACAATTACTCAAAATTTAAGCATTGAAGATCTAAAAAATGTTCTGAATTCAGTTAAAATTTTAAAAAAATGTATATACGAGGTGCGACAATAAAGTAATGAGACTGATGTGAAAAAATGTTGCTTACAGTTTTAGTCATGTTTAGTGTTGTCTCCTTCAAAGTAGTTCCCCTCTGATTGCACACACTTATTCCAGCGCTTCTGCCATTGATGGTAATATTTCTGGAACTCATCTTCTGTAATATCCTCCAAGACCCTCGTCACAGCTTTTTGGACATCTTGTGTTGTTTGAAAATGGTGTCCCTTGACCGCCATTTTGACTCTTGGAAATAGAAAAAAGTCGCACGGATCGATATCTGGTGATAAGGTGGCTGTGGTAGTACTGAAATTTGTTTTGAGGTTAAAAATTGCTGTACTGACAGAGCAGTATGGGATGGCGCATTATCTTGATGCAGAATCCAATTATCAGCAATGTTGGCACGGACACGAAGAACTCGTTTACGAAGTCTTTCTAAAATTTCTTTGTAGAAATATTGGTTAACTGTTTGCCCACGAGGCACCCACTCTTTATGAACAATTCCCTTGGAATCGAAGAAGCACACAAGCATGCATTTCACTTTTGACTTTGACATGCTAGCTTTTTTTGGTCTGGGTGATCCCTTTGAGCACCACTGCGAACTTTGGCGTTTTGTCTCTGGATCGTATTGAAAAAACCAACCTTCATCAACAGTGATAACACGGCTCAACAAATCTGGATTGATTTCCGTTTGCTCTAACAGATCGGCTGCCACATTTTTCCGGGTTTCTCGCTGTTGTTGTGTGAGATTTTGGGGACCATTTTTGCATTAAAGTTTTCTGTAAAATAAAAGAACCAAAAAAAAAAAAAAAATGAATCAAATAGAATAACTGGAAGCAGGATAATAATCTAATTCTACTCTTTATCACATTCAAGAATATACTACACATATATGTTTTTAAGCACAATATACTTAAAAATCATATTAATTTTAACCGAATAAATAATAAAATGTCAATACAGATATTTTTTAATATTATTAGATAATAACTTAATAGAATGTCCGCTTAAAACAATATAGTCCAATAATGCTTAATTTAAGTTTCTATGTACACAAAAACAAATGCATAATTAGTTTTTACTAATTACCTTTACCTTCTCTTTCACTCTTCCAGCGTGTTTTTGGACAGATTTGACAATCAAAGAACCTTTGATTTCCCCCATCTTCTGATCATTACTGAAAAAACAACAAAAACCACTTTCATATTCCTTTCACTGACTAAACTAGAAAAGGGAATGAACGAGGAACATTCTACACACACATAGAGTAAAACAAAAACTACCTTCCACCAGCACGCCACAGTTAGCACTGCGGAAGCGACAGTGTTCTCTCTCTCTGCCTCGTGTGCATTTTCCTGTGTGTGCATGCGCACATCCCAACCTCAATGGGGGAAGACACCCTCCTTGTGACGTTACGTTTGCATCAGTAAATACATATCAAATTTCAGCTTCACGTAGGCCTCAAACGACCATCTTCTCATCCAACCTAACATGAGTCCCTCAAACTTACTTACAGGAACCGTGGAAGCGCTAACCCCGCGCCTAGTACGGATTTGACAACACCGTTCGTGACTGTGAGTGCCTCAGAAAATTAACGAGTTTTAAGTTAAATCAGTGCTACACTCATACCAATCAAAATTGGTGTTTTACACAACATAGAAATTCAGCCCTACACCCGAATAAGTCGACCAGTTTAGGTCACCTAACAAGGGGAACGCAACCTCATTCCGCGGGCTGGGGACAAACCCCGCACCCCCACCCGGCAACATCAAGGTGTCTCGCGTGGCATTACCAAGTCACGATCAGGACCGCTACCGGCGGAGGGAAGCCACACCCACGGTCGCACGGACCACCATACCCCGGCAGCGCAGACACCCCCACCAGCGAGAGCCCCAAATTGAATTACAAATAATACCAATATAACCATGGCACGATGCCAGTGCGCCTACCTCCAACCAATCCAATGCCTAAGCCGGAACCCTAGCCACCCGGGATCCTACCAAGATCGAGTACCTCGATCAAACTCCCTCTACAGACCTACACACCGCAAGGTGTGTAGGTAAAATCTATGACTGTAGTTTAAGATAGTTGACCATCATAATAGTTCATTCTCAACAACATAATTTACTTAATTCAAAAGAATTTATTCATTGGACTGAATTAATAAAGAAACTTCTTTAACTTAAAGTATTGCAGAAATGAAAAATTATTCAAAAAGATCATTACAAATTTGTAATTGGTAACAATTTTATTCAATTGATGCACTACTTTTTCACCTCATAAAATAAAGTAAAACTAACTATATTTATTATTAAGAAATAGAACATATGTTACATAAAATACATAACAGAGCAAAAGCATAACTGAGCATTATAATAGTAATACAGTTGTCATCAAGGAATGGTGAGCTTGGAGTGTAGCAATCACTACCCAACATATCATGGATCATGTTTATGATACTAAGAGATGAGTAATCATGGTGTGCCAATGTTTCAGAGAACAGTAGTAAGCAGTGACGGGCTGATCATCCAAGCTTATTGTTATGAGGAGGATACTGTACTTAGAATTTATGGTTAAAAAACATCAATTATTTGACTGATAGTTTTATCTCTGTAATAAATTAGATTTTGAACAAAGTAACATAATTTTATTTTTAATAGGATCATAAATGTAATCTGTACTAGAAGATTCATAAAATGCATTATTTCTCTACAAAAGGGGTACATTGATTTATTGCTGGACATTGTCTATTCTAATTTTTTTTTTTTTGTTTATAGATGTGATGCTTGAAAAGTACTTGTGGTAAAAGGCTTGAATTAGAGTTGCTTTCTCTGAGTCACATTTACATTCAATATATAGTAATTCTGGTGGTGGACAAAGAAAGAGTATTACTTGTAAAGCTGAGGATTCTGTATTTCTTTACAGTAAGCCGATGAACAGGCAGTATACTTTTATAAAATTAACTGCAACTGAATAATAAATAACACCATTAGAAACAACCACCTGAATTATGAATTTGATCTGCTTATTTGGAATAACTTTAACTTTTATTTTATAGCAAAATAAATGTAATTTTTTAAAGACCAAAAAATTCTGTGTTTAGAAATATGATTAAAAACCATCTGCAGCAGCAGGTATTAGTTTTAAATTGACCAGTGTCAGTAGGTGCCAAAGAAAACTCTAATTAAAAACATTTATCATTGTATGAATTTCTTTTTGACCACAATTTTGATGAACAGTCAATAGTTCATTATTATGGAATTAAATATTATCAGCAACATAATGTAATAAGAATGAACAGTTTTCATTTCTATTCTTCAGTCCTATTCTCGCATAATATGAAAATAAGAGGAATTACTCCCACAACAGCCAATCAGTAAATATATGAATCAGAAACACTACATTAAAAAAAAATGTTGGATGTATAATTTCCACCAATAAAACGTTTCCACAAGATAAACAAGTTAATGATTTGTATGATGAAATATCACCTAGTATAAATAAAAAAAAATGTTTATCATAAAAAACAATGAAATACTGATTATCAGAAACCTTATATCTCATATTAGATAAGGAATTTTTCTGTGAGTTGCTTCATAGTGTTCTAGTTATTAAGATTAAAAAAGGGATACCATTTTAAAATTAAAAAAATGAGATTGGATGTAATCTGTATGTGAAATCAACAGGTTTAGCTGAACAGATGTTTTGCATCACTAAGTTTACAATTAGATGTCTAAAATTTATTAAATTGGGTAGTGACAACTGGCTCAGAGATATTAACTTAATTGTTTATAAATCATTTACATCAGTTTAATACTCAGTTTATCATTTACTAATTATTTAAATCTGAAGATTTACTAATTAAATGAAGGAGTAAAACTAATAGTAGAGTATCTGAAACTATGTAATCAGTTTTTAATTATAACTGACTGAAAGAGAAAGATTGTTCTATCTATTCAAATTACATAATTTAAATATTTGAAAAAAAACACCTATTGCTGTGCTGCTGATGAATTAGTGTATATATTAAGGAAGTGATTCAAAAATAAATTAAAAATCATAATTAGATAGCATTATAAGGTATAACACTTTAATCCAAAGTGCTGCACATCCCTCTACCAGGTAGGGCTAGTTAAATAATGCAGTGTTTTTTGACAACTGAGGAACATTAATTTGTTGTTAACTTTATCTGCCCTATTCTTTCTTTTGGCTGTGATAAATACAAAACAATTGACATACAACCACTATTCAATGGTGTTTTATTTGAGTTATGGTGTCACAATGTAGCCAATCCCCATGGTAAAAGCTGACAATGTCATTTATCAAGTTAAACATCTAAATTTCAGTGGAGCCAATGTTCAGTACATCCAAGTAGATCTTATACTCTCTATGAAATTAACAAGTTTGCAAAGTAAACCTATTTGTAATCCTCCAATTAAATCTAGCCATAAGCAAGTAGCCAAATTAATTTTACTATGGTCAAAAATGTATGATCACATTAAAAAGATTTGAATATGGAACCATTTTTACCAACATTTAAGAATCAACGACTGTTACTATATGTGCAATGCGACTAGCTGCAACTGCCTCCAATCACTTGACTGCAGTAGGTCAAAGCTGATTGCCATGCTTTATTACCATAATTTCAAATCAATTTCTTAAAGCGATGTCCTGTACAAGAGTGTTTTTTCTGGAGAATGCACAGTCCAAGAGCCAGGAATGAGGTTTCTTGGGCTAAGAAGAATCTTAATTTTGTGCATGAGTTGGAAAGGAATTCACCATGTCAGGAAATTAGCCAGAATGATATCATCCAGTATATTATAGACTGGTTCGAACCATATTTTTTGAGGAATAGATTATTAATGATTCTTATTTACAAATGTTGGAAAGATGGTTAATACCTCAGCTTCAAGAAAAGGGTATCATGTTACATCTCTGGGTTTAGGAAGGGTTGGGCTCCATCCCAACCCTATATCGGAAGATACCCACCTTGCGACGCTTCCAGTCGCCACCCCCCCTGCTCCTAGCCCTGATGGGCTTTAATGGCAGTCATCTTACGCTCTCTAACTTTTTACATCTCATAGTAATAAGCCAGGCCTTGTTTGGATGCCAGCGATGTAAATGCCTTCATATTCATTTACATCGGTGATTTAAATACTCAGCTTTTGCCTTCACTGTAGGCCTCGTCCAGATATCTTGAATGTCCTACATTGTTGCCCTCTGAACTAGCTAACAGAGTCTGCGGAAGCATGAACCCTGCAACTAGTATTACTTTTACTGAGTCAATTCTAGTAAATGTCTCGTAAATTCAAGGCAAATTAAACAACATACCACCAAAAATTTTGTCCGCAGCAACAAAATTTAGTCCTAGCTCTCTTAGTGAACTCAACCTTTCATGACAGGGCTCCAGTCCATTTTTCTCTTTGAATAAGAAACTTCCTAAACTATAAAATTTCCTGTGTGATGGAGTGGCCATGGTTCACAATCATCACCAGCCCCGTTGCAGTGACTACTACAAAGCCTCAACCTTATCACACCCAACAACTTGAGGAATAATACCCTGTGTATCTCAGGTTGATAAATAACAAATGAAGAATTGCCTAACAGTGTGGATGAATCCTTTTGAACCATAACCCTGGAGATGTTTCTAAACTTCTCATGGAGGATAAAGAGGCTCATAACTCAGTGTGTTCAGCACAATTTTGTGCTTACAAATACACTGAATAAATAATTTGTACATACAAATGTATATAAATATTCAAAATATGCACAAAGTTCACAATGTATGGTTGTTTAGAAATATGGAGATTTCTGCTCATAGTGTAATTATGTTTGACTCTGTGAAGAAGGCAACAGGAGACACCTCACTTCTTAGTATCCTTTGTGAGCTGGACATAGGATGCTTATGTTCAAATTACATATATTTGAGTAATAATTTAAATAATGTGATGCTTTGTATATTATTGCTATATTCATCATTTTGTTCCTATAAAGTATACCAAGATCTGTTTTGTAATATTGTACAGTACAATACAGTTGAGTAAGTTGTAGTTGTTCCAGTTATACCCTATGTGTTATGTGCACTGGTTCTAACTAAAATAATCCTATTTCATACCTTTTAGATCTTCATTGTTCAAAATATTACGTACACAAGTAAGACTATATGATATCAAACGGATAAATAAAATTAAAATCTAGTATCATCTTAGTTTTACAGTAATGCATTAAATTTATATGAAGTTGTGAAGTGAAAATTGTAAAGACAGAAAGATACTTAATGAGATTTCCAAATAATTGAAAAAGGCGACAATATATGTCACAGCTTAAGCATTTGTTTTGGAACAAGAAAAGCCAGGATTATTACACAAGTTATACCATGTTCCTTTACATATGGAACATAGATGTGGAGGATAACAGAAAAAGATCAGAGCAGAATCTAGAAAGTGAGGTTATCCAAAGCTATAAAAATGGAAAAAGACTAGGTAGGACACCAGATATATGAGATATTAGGCAGAGAGCATGAGAGAGAAATGAGTAACAAAATTGCTGTCAACATATTAAAAAAATGGATTACAAAGTATAATGGACAAACATTGAAAAAGACCCAGGGTCCTCCAAGAAGACCCTGGAACAATGGAGTTAGGGAAAGTATGAACAGATGAGAATACAGATATGGACAGAGGAAAGAGTTGATGAAGGAGATGGTAGACATACAGACGGAAAGGCCTAGTGAGTACTCAAATCTGATGGTAACTTCAAAAGAAAGAGAATGGTGTGAGTGTGTATACATACACAATTATTTTAATATTTGGTTTAGTTTGTTAAACTTGTAGTTACTACCTAAGCCCTGAAGTAAGAGAAGTCTATGTAATTATCATTCTAATTTAAATTAGACTTATAACATACCCACCAGGTTAGACTAGTGGTTAAACTTGTCATTGTAAATCAACTGATTTTGAAGTCGAGAGTTCTAAGTTTCAAATCCTAATAAAGGCAGTTACATTTATTTGGATTTGAATACTATGAATACCGGTGTTCTTTGGAGATTGGGTCTCAATTAACCACACATCTCAGGAATGGTTGACCTGAGACTGTACAAGAATACACTTCATTTACATTTATCAACCTCACTCACCCTCTGAATTAATACCGTACAGTGATTCTGGAGGCTAAACAGAAAAAGAGAGAGAGAGAGAGAGAGACAAATAACATAAACTAAATGGTAGGCAACCTCTTAAAATCTCAAAATCTAAGAAACTGAAATTTAATCAAGATTTATAGTAACTACTTAATGATAACTAATTCACCTTTGTCATACAGAATATTGTTCTACATTACAACAAAAGTTTTGTTTTATATAGGTAATCTTTTTGAGTTGTTAACAAACTTTTGAGCCTTATCTTTAATCAGAAAAAACTGGTATTTCTATAATTGTAACAAACAAAAAATTTTAATGTCATTAGCAACTTCAAAATATTTCTAAAAGTGTAGGGTGAAGTATATTATATTTTATTAAAAGCTTTCATGATTAGACTATCTGTAATTGTGTGTTTTAAACATATCTTGTAATAATAAGCATTGGGTGCATGTGTATGTGTGTGTATGCGCGTGCGCGTGTGCATGTAATTGAATGTTGGTTGATAAAAATTGACAAGCCCAAGTTTTATTATAATAGCAGAAAAAAGATAGAGTTATCTCAAATGAAAAGGGTGCTTACAGAAGCTAATGATAAAGACGTATTATTAGTTTTCAGCAATCACTCAAACATTATATTAATGAAATTGCATTAGAAAACGTATAGTTATTACAAAATGTATTACTTTACCTTGTGGTGCGTTCTTTTATTAACACTAGGACCTTTAGTTCAGGTAAGCTGTAAACTTAAATTTGTAGTATAAGATATTAATAAAAAGATAAAGATTTAAAAGCTCTTCACTTAGGTGATGAATAGGAATTGGTTTATTAAGTGTTGCTTTGGCTGTTGGCACTCTAGATTTTACGTCTTTCAACTATTAGGATATTAAACCATGGAATATAACAAAAATACTGAAATTTTTGTCTCTTTTGGTTTTTGTACTCAATCAATAGTACTAAAACAAAATCTCACATAATAAGCTGTCGCCGAATGGATTTGACGGCTCGTGGTACTTTATAACCTTGTAGCTGAGAAGGGCTGTTGTCGTCGATTGGGTTCGTCGGCTTGTTGTAATTTATAACCTTGTGGTAGCCCTGAAAAATACCATTTTTTGGGATAAAAGAACTGTTGGGTCCGGAAGCTGGTCTCCAGCGAATCCACAGGTTGCTACACGCAATACTACATGCAATATATATATATTGCATGTAGTATTGCGTGTAGCAACCTGTGTATATTTAATATAGTGTCTGATTTAGCTGCGATTAGATGGCTTTCCCTCAATTGGTGTATCACACAGTTTCTCTCTGGACATGGTACCTTTCAGACGAGTTTGGCTAGGTTTCATTTGGTGGATTTGAGTCAATGCCCGGATTGTGGAATTGATGATATGGTGTACCATGTTCTCTGTGCCTATCCCTGGTATAAGGTTGAACGTTCATGAGCTGTTAGGAAACTTGAGAGAATACATTCCTTTCTGGATCTCCGTATCCAGATTAACTGGATGATCCACAAGGAGTGGTCTATAGTGGCTGGTTTTCTTCGCACCCTTGTGATGTGTAGGTCTGCAGAGGGAGTTTAATTGAGGTATTTGATTATGGTAGGATCCCAGGTGGCTAGGATTCCGGTCTAGGTCGGAACCATGTTAAGGCCATAACATTATAACCATGTTAAGGTTAGAGGAAACACAGGAGAATATCATTCATTACAACCCTTTCACTAATTCAGAAAATATCTCAGGAGGTATATATATATATCAGCAACCACATAACACTTGTTTTTATGTACAATATAATCAGCAAAATGCACATTTATTATAATAATACTCATAATGAAGATTTATATCCATTTTACATATGAACAGACACAACAAAAATATAATTTAAATTGTACAGCTAAGAATTTGGTATTAAACTATGCATAAAACCAGCTACTTACTGTTATTAAACAAAACGAACCTTTATAGACTGATAAGATGGGATACAGACAATTGGGATTAGACAATTGTGTTACACTGGATAAATCTAAGTCTAGAGTAGTTTACTAATCAGCCTAAAAACATATGACATCAAACATTATATGCCTGATAAAATTGGTATGTCAATATGTATTTGAAATAGGCATAATTTAATAGAGTGAGCAAAGTATCCATTACTTCAGTATCATGTGTTTGTAACTTTTCTTGGTGTGATGTCAGTAAAGAGCAGTTAGAATTACATGTTACTTAACATGAAATTATCTAACTGATTATTTTGAACTAAGCTGAATCATATTTATAATAAAAGCAGAGTTGAACAGTTTTGAAACTGGTTTTTGTTTTAAATAAGACAAATTCAGTAGTTCTTTTTTATTTTAAACAGGATGCAGCGTAATGTTTTGTTTTTTATCTTAAAGAGGATGCAGCATATGTTTTAAGGAAACAACTCCAATGATTTACCAATAGTAATTATAAAAAAACCTAAACATACCTCTGCTTAAGTTGAATATCCATGGTCATAACATTTTTCCTTTCAAAAATATAAATCTTTCTTTATACAAGTCCTGCATTTCATGGGATTGTTATTTATTACAAATAACATGAAGAATATGTTTAATGAACTTTATCCTCCACAAGATTAAAAAAAAAATTATATACTTCTCATCAGCTAAGCTTATTTGACAAAGGTTTTCCTCACATTTTTTTTTTTTACATCAGAAGTGGGAAAATTTGCCTCAACCAAATGTCCAGCAGCCCGTATATACTGGGTGTGTAGAGTTCACCATAAACTGCGGTGGGACCCACTAAAAACCCACTCTCTCACGCACCGTGGTGCTGGAATTGCTGCTAATGGCATAACCTCAGCACCATGCATGTCACAGGCACACCTCACATTCATACAAATATTTACACCTCTCATTCACACTCTATTTAAAAAAAATATGTATACACTATACTCGTAACTCCTGATAGTGATGCTGATCTCAGATGGCAAGGCTGCACCCCCCAGGAGCCATTGATGATGACAATGCAAGGACACCACCACCATCCACCTCCAAGAGCTGGCACCCTATTACCACCTGCACCCGATATCTTAACTGTCCTCTACATGTTCTTCTTCAAATAATTTTTCTCAAAGTACTCCTTGGAACCATTGAACACATGTTCCAGCCCTCCCTGGAAGATAGCGTTAATTACATAACCTAGAAAACAGTGATACAACCAGCTGTTTAGGAGACTGATCACTCTTGTCTTGTAAAAGAGTCTTTTGATTGTTCTTGTACTGTTGTCTGTTTCTCTGACTATAAATAATTCAGACAATGTTCTTGTTTTGCACAACGTTATCAATAACGTTGGTTGGGAAGAAGTAAACAGAATGGCCAAAGATACTATAATGGTCTACACTTATTTTACTAAATGTGAAAAAAAGAACCTGATCGTTTTTGGTGTGGAATTTAATTTGATTAATCCTGTAGTATGTACAAAAAAAACATTTTAAATAAATAAATTTAAAAAAAAATAAATTCAAAACGGAATTATTGACAGACTTTCTAAGCAAAACACCAGATTTATGCTACGAAGACTAATGTGAAATAAATTATTTAAAATTATAAACTTTTAAAAATTGTAGATTTTGTAAATATGATTTTAAGAACTCACTTTCTGTCACCCTTGCAACCATCTTGGCATATAACCTTATTGGCATACATCCAATTACAAAAAAAATATTTTTCTTATTGATTCTTCATGAATCTAATTTTGTTGCATTTATTGCATCATTTGTTATGTAACTCAAATAGACTGTTTATTATTAATGTTAGTACGAAACATTCAGCGTTTGACATAAAACACACCTCAGTCTAAAAAATAAATTTTTAGAGAAAATAAAACTACTTCTTTTAAAACAAGGTATTTAGAAAAACTAGCTAAGTTTGCAAAAGCAGTCTTAATTGATATAGTTTCATAAAATATTAACATAAATATTGTTGAATTCAAGTGATCTTTAAATGCATTGAGTTCACTTTTATCAGTAAGATTTTATATCATACTCTTTTACACTCACTTAACCTTATTTTAATGAAATATTATACTTTACAATGTTACACAGATTATTTAATTCATAAGTCAAATAAAAGGTAACATTAGGTTGATATAATATTAATGTAAGTGAACATGATAATATAAACTCTTTTAAGATGTATATTAATAAAACCAAACAATTGAATTAAAATTTTAGGCGAAATATTTTAAACAACAAATAAAATTTTAAACATAAAAGCCCATTTAAGTTATTTAAAAAACATCTTCAGTTATTAAATTAAAACAAGAATCATCTGAAAATAATTAAATATTAAACAACTCGCTTTCAGGTTAATGGAGCTAATTATTGATTCCTTCTTTAGCGAAACATAACCTGGTAGGACAGTTGCAAATGGTATTCATCTTAAAATTGTTTGGCAACTCATAAGTATGAAACTGAATAATATATTCAATTGATCCATGCCAAACTTGCCCAATTAATTTGTAGTCTTTTGATAAATTTAATGAGTTTGTAAATTGTATGTTGCTCAGTTTGATATGTGATCTTAGTATTTCTGTGCCGTGTAAAATTTCATGTTACAGTTAATGTCTTTGTATATGCATCCTAATTCTACAAGACAATTCACTATGAATAAATATGTGTCCAGTTTATCCAAAGAATTACTTACTGTAATTACTGCAGTTTAGTTTGTACACTTCTGAGATTGTTAATTTGGTGGCAAATAAAATATTTTCACACATTTAATGATTTTAATAAAATAAATAAAAAATAAGAATTTTAACAAATTTGAAGAAATATTTTTTTCCCTAAAAAATATGATTTCTGACTTATAAAATGTTTAATTTAAATTAAAAAGTCATCAGCTTATTCCTTAATGGTTTCTTGAATTTATGTTGTACAAAATAGGACAAAATTGCATGGTAGGTCATATTGCAAACAACAATAAGTTTGTCCTTGAAACCTTTCCATAGAGACAATACGTTTTTGATGGTGGGGGTATGCATTCCATCAATTGCTTTTTCCCTGTCGAAGTGTGTTTGTAAATGTGTCTGTAAGAGCATGTGTCCGTGTGAGTGTATTAGTTTTGTGAAAATATCGTGTAGTTTTGTGTACGAAAATGATCGGCGTCGTTACAGTTTTTTAATTTTTACATTTTCTGTTGATTCTATTTCTTTAGATTGCAATAAGTATAACGAAGGATAGTGTTATTATTCCACTTTATTATCATGGAAGGTGAAAATAGTGGGGAATTCAAGAAAAAAATTGGGGGGTGTAAACTTATCCATAGGCAGATAAGAGAGAGATCTAAGATTCAAATCCTAGTAAAGCAGTTTTATACGGATTTGAATAATAGATCATGGAATTAATAATAGATCGGATTTGAATTTAAATCGGTGTTCTTAGGTGGTTGGGTGTCAATTAACTACACATCTCAGGAATGATCCACCTGAGACTGAACAAGACTACACTTCATTTACATTCATATATATCATCCTCACGAATAATAATATAGGATATCATCCTCTGAAGTAATTCATTACGGTGGTTCCGGAGGTTAAACAGAAAAAAAGAAAGACGACAGGAGTCGTATTTAATTTTTTTTAACTGTATGAAAAAGGAGGCAGAAGGTGGACCGATCTTTCTTAAACAATTTCAGAAACATGTCGCCAAAGTTACGAGAATTTCACTCAATCGTGTTCAAAAAATTTTAAACAAAGCAGAAACTAATTCCGATAAAGTCTTTAGCATTCCTAAAAAAACATCGTAAAACTAGAAAACGAGGATAACTTTGATAAAACTTATCAGATACAACATCTACTTTGAATCCACTTTGATAAAAGTGTCATTCGTGAAACGATTTATAATTTTCACATTGATGAAGATGAAATCGTTACTCTTCGATCGCTATTACCGGTATTAAAAGAGAAAATCGAATTTCAAGAAAGGCTTTGGTCTTTATGGCGCATTATCAAAGACATGGGGTTCAAATTTTTTTTGAAAATTAGTAAATCAGGAACTGAGGTTACTAACGTAAGTAATCTCAGTTACGAGCTATGTGAGTAACCTTAAGAGCTATTGAAGAGTACCGTAATCAAAGCAGACCTACAATTAATACAGACAAATCCTTGCCATGCCCATGCCAGTGAAACCAAGCCAATATCGTGGAATGACGGCTTTGATCGCAGCCTTGATGCTCCGATTTTTAAAGACACGCCTGTTCATGCCGGTTTCGAAAATGGTTTTGTCATGAATATGCTTCTTATATTTGAAACTGGTACCATTACAAGAGATTACCATGACGATATGAATTCTGTTAATTACGAGCTATGGGTATAACACCAGTTAATTTTTAATCCTCCCTCTAATTCAGTCATCGACATAGATAATGCTTTGTCAGTAGCGTCATCTGAACCGCGTTCCGAATTCGGACAAGTGAAAAGTAGACATGATCGATTGGCTTATAGAAAACAACGTATCATTTACCAGTACAATGTTGAAATCAGAACTGTGCAGTTTAATAAAACTGCATAAACCGAGTATTATTTTATAATAAATATTATTATTATATAATCGATTTTATTTAAAATCGATTCAGGTTTAGCCGAGAAAGTTACAGTGTTTTGAGATCCCCTTTTTATTCTTGGGAATTAAATCCGATTGAAAAATTTGGGCGGTTTTAAAAGACTATGTCGCGAAAAAAAACGTTAATTTAAAATTAGATGATGCTATTGCATTAATTGAACGATCAAATTCAGTTACGATTGCTGAGTGGAAATGAAGGTGCGATCGTATAAAAAAATTAGAAACATCTTACTTGCCTCGAAAACCTTTAATCAATAGTGTCACTGAAAATGATATTATTAACGTAAATGGAGATAGGGATGATAACGATTTAAGTAATGATTGTGATTTAGATATTAGCGGTGACGATATAAGCAATGATGAGTTATCAGCAATTGAAACATGATTTGATTTAGGTCAATGTTCGTTAGTAGTGCAGTACTACCCGCGCCATTTCTCATCCTATGTTCTTTCTTCCTTTACGTCATCACTTTCACTTTAAACTTTATTGTGATTTACAAGCCATAATTTTCTGAATATTTTTACTAAAAATAACAGCTTATGAGATTTTTTGAAGGGGTAAAAACTCTTTCATCCCCTCCCTCTTTCACATTGGACTACTCTGTAATATTCTCTAATACTCCTGTATTTATTAATAAAATTAAATGTGTAACAAAAAGATCTATGCTTTTAGCTATTTCCTTATTATAACTTTTTTATTCTATTTTTACTATTTTAATACTACATTTTAAGTTTCAATAATGTTTAATGAAATAAAATAAAGTTTTTCTTTTAGAATATATTTGATAACTATTTTTTTCAGAATAAGTTCATTATTTGAAATATACAGTAATAAATAACATATAACCACCATGAAAGTATGAAATCATGAAAGAATACCGTGTAAAAATTGCCCAAATAATGAAGTGATTTTCAGTAAATGAAATAACAGTAGTTAGAACAGACCCAAAAGATATAATTTGTTGCAAATAAATGTTGCCGTTCAATTACAGGAATATTGAATGGCAAATTTTTTAAATAGAAAGTCTAATCCTGAGATTATTCAAAAATTACTTATTAAAAATTTAGTTTCTATTCATTATTGATTTTATTGTCTGATTAAAGTATAATAATACAATCAGATAGTCATTAAAATGAATATAATTTATTAAAAAATATGTATTGTATTGGGCTTAATAACCCAACCAATGAAATTTATTAAATTATTTTTAATTTTACCTAAAAAGATTTGGTAAAAATTATTCAATTATTATTACAAAATTATGTTAAAATATAAAATCAATTCTTGTTTCTACGGTAACAAGTATGAGAGCCACTTTTTTTTACTATCTCTAGAAATGACTTTAACAGAAAATTTTTTACATATTTTTCAAAAGAAAAACTGAGTCGTACACAAGGTTTCCTGAAAATGCTAATCCTTGATTTGTTAGGGATGTTCACCACAATAACATTTATAGGATTTGCAGCAGTTGGTGGTTTATATTTGTACAAATTTTACAATGGGGAAGCTCCATCAATATTTCATTTTGAAAGGTCAGATTAACATAAGTTATTTTATTCATATTGTAGATAAATATAACTCTAGATCTATTCTATTAGACCCATTTTAAGATAACAGTTTCCAAAAAAAATAAATATATATGTCATTACTTACAAAATAATATCATAACTAAAACAAAAGTTCTATCCTTTCCATAATAATAAATAAAATAAAACTTTTTGTAAAAAAAATGCAGGCCTTCTCTTCTTGAGAGAGTTTTGGTCCTTTGTGGTGACCAGCCGTACCTTGATTTATGAGTTCACTAGTTATCTTCCATTTACTCACACTTTTCCCTCCAATACATTCTACCTTCTGCTTTCCTCATCCAAATAACCTTTTTTTCTTCTGCAAAATCATCTGCCTATATTTTAAGCTGTTTACTCCTCTATATAAATATAAATATTCTAATGTTGGAGTCCTTGTTTAAGGCATTTCAGCACTATCAGGCATATTTAAACCCACCCAACAATAAAAGATAAATGTATATCTTTGGTACTTAACATCAGGAATCTTTAATCAATATGCTATAAATTCAGTCAATCTATATTTTGTTTGTATAATATCAGTTGGAGACAGTATGACTGAGTATTTTTGATAAACTCAAAATGAATGTATTATTGTCATGAAAACTATTAGAACATTATAACTTCTGGAAAAGACTTGCCCTTTACCAGTTATACTTGGAATACTTCAAAAGTACTAGGTTGGCCCATCAGAAAGAAAAAACTTGGTTTTTCTCTCAAGCTCTTTATCCAATGCATGATTCCCATGAAATTATCTGTTTTCTTCTTGATTTTGTATAGCATATTTATATGTGCCAGCTTATTTATATGCAACATACATGCTATTTTGCACTATTTCTATTATTTATTTTATTAATATTTTTCTGTGATTGATTTCTTTTCATTCAATTTTTTTTATGTTTTGATGAGGGTCCATTAAAAATTCCTTAAAGCTGTTGGGTGTTGTTTCTGTTTTGTCACTTTATGGTGAAAATAACTGTCCAGGTTGGATTCTAGGAAGAAAGAATTCTTTATTTTTGTTTGAGCAATTGTGTTTTTGGTTGTTTGTTCACAAAAATAGTTTCTTACATGTATGAATGAGTTCGCTGTGATAATAAAAAAAAAAAAAAACTCTGAAACTTTTATGTATCAATCATATTATGGATCAACAGCATATACCAGTGAGTTATTAAAGCATGTAATATGTCATTAGGATAGCGATAGTTATACCTCAGAATGGTAAAGCAATAAAAAATTACAATTTATTTTTGTTGAAAGTTTCTATTTATTTTATAAAAAGATGATATATTACAATCTTTTATGTATTACAAATTTTTTACAAATAAATTTATTTACTTTACAAAAACATTTTAAATTATACGTTTACTTACATTACTGTTTACAATATTCTTGAGGATTAGAAATTCAGTGAGAAAGATTGTGCTGCATGCTTGAAACAAACATTCAGGTGATTAAGATATCTGATTAGTAGGCTACTGTTGTGTTCTAAACTCATCTGTCAATTGATCAAGCAGTTCAACATCAGTATCCATTAGGAACACTGCACCTCTGAATATAACTCAAATAACCTGTTAAGCACTTTTCCTTTAAAAAGCCATCTCACCTCTGTGAGTAGCAGTAACTGAATGTGGTCACTGTCCATTTCAAAATACAGTTTTGAAAATAAATAATAGTTTTTAAGTGTGAAATTTAATAAAATTGACCAGCTTGATGGCCTCCTGGAAAATCTGATTAAATTGTTCAGGTATCCACTTTTCTGTTAAAGCTTCTCTGTGGATGTTACAATGTGTGAGGGTACAATTATCTGTAACTGAATTTACTTTGGTGGTAACACCTCCATATTTTCCTGTCATAACTCGAGCACCTCTAGAACGGAAGCCAATGAACTTCTACTTCCAGTCCGTCCATTTTCTGCAAAGAAGTTATCCAGCTTTTTGAATATTTCATCGGTAGTAATTTGTATTGATAGCTCATCGCAAAACAAATATTTTTCTTTAACTGTACTGTGAAATACATTCGACGTGTAAGCCATAAGTTGGCGTAATTTCTTATATATGTGCTCTCATCGATAGTTTGACAAAAAATTCACTATTTTTAATTGCAGTTAAGTTCTCTTTTTTAATGTTTAATTCCACACTTATCATGTCTGCGGTGTACGGTACTATTTGCTAGAGGTGTCATATCTAGTTGGTCAACTGATGATTTATCCAACATACAAGTCATCATATCTTTTGCAGCAGGTAACAACAGCTCTTCACTGATTGTATGAGCTTTTCCACACTTTACTATTCTTAAGCTAAAATTCTTTTTGAGTACTGCTTTTAAAGACAACATAATTTTCTTTATTCATTTTATCTCTGACAATTTTTAAACAAAATAATCCTTAGGTTTGTTTTCTAACATTGAATGTTTAGTACCCATTATCATTTAAATAATGAGGGTTTCATGCTTTGGTTTAAAATTCTGATTCTGAAGTATAGCTTGATAGTACAGAGTTTTTAACTGACAATGGTTTTGTCTGTCATTGCTCTGTTAAGCCACTTATCCATATTGGATTTTATTTTAACTATTTTACATTTGAATTAAACTAAACCTAATTAATTCAAGCAAAGAACATTAATAAGTATATGTATAAGAAAAAAGTTTCTTTTGAGATAACCCAACATTAGCACTTCAATTTTATCAAATGAAAAAGTAACACAATAAGAATATCTTTAAATCACATCACAGAGTATGTAAAACACCGAAAGTGACTGTATCGGTCTGTCTGTAGGATAATCACAACTGAATCACTTAGCTGCCGGAGGAATGTATAGCAATCCTTTATAGTGGCCATTAAGAAACTTGTTTGTACATGTGCACGGTGGCATGTAAGAAATTGTTGGCATTGAGTGTTCGTTCTTGCTAGCCAAATATCACTCTGTGTATCATCAGTGGTATACCTACCACAGTTTGAGAACTGCTGGTTTTGATTATAGACATATGCAGTTGTACAACTAATATACTTAGTAAAAAAAATTAAGAATTAAATGCTCATTCTGAAACTGGAGAATCTGAGACAGGACCAGACCAACTCCCTAAATTGTAGCACGGCTTGTAGCCTTTTGTGAGATAATAAAACCATTTTTAATAGAAGGTATTTGTTAAATAAAATGAACATCTGAAAATTATATGAGAGTATCTTAGCCATACACACAGCCAATAGAAAAGATAAAGGATAAGATTACCAAATGCAACACAATAAATACATATTTTTTAATCTTTTCACCAAGCCCATTTGGATTAGTGAAGTATTCATTGTGAAACTCTTGATTCCTCACTTTCTTAATAAAAAGGTATTTGTTCTATTTTATAATTTTATAATGTTATTTTTGGGAGTGACTTGTGTCTGTTTGGTAGTCGGCTTTAATAGTGTACAGTTTGTAAAATATGCAACTTTCTGTAGACCACTCTGTCTTACTTTCCATTCAGTCT
Source organism: Lycorma delicatula (assembly GCF_047948215.1). Taxonomy (NCBI): domain Eukaryota; kingdom Metazoa; phylum Arthropoda; class Insecta; order Hemiptera; family Fulgoridae; genus Lycorma; species Lycorma delicatula. The sequence continues at coordinate 59,810,807 of NC_134456.1, forward strand.
TACTTATCTCTTTATTATACACCCACAATAAATCTGTTCTGAAGAAAATTTTTTTAACCTTAAATTACACAAGCTGTGTGATATTAGTCAATATATGCAAAACAGATTCTTATGATTGTATATAAAGTAAAATACTCATACTAAACAAGGATTTTTTTAATCTATCTCTTTACCTTTTGTAGTGGCTAGTAGATATGGATTTCTGAGAGTAAGCTCTCTTGAAGGGATCTGTGTTATTGATTTGCACTTGCTGATAAGTAATAAGCACTTGCACAGTAATATGCCAGGTCTCATTGGGAAATCTATTTAGACATCCCAACCCCGCAGGGGAAGATGTTCTGGTCGCCACCCCCCCCTGTTCTTAGCCCTGTTGGGCTTTAATGGGAGTCATTTATCGTCCCTGACTTTTTACATCTCATAGTAATAAGCCTGGCCTTGTTGGGATGCCACCAATGTAAATGCCTCGGTGATTTATTAACTCAGCTTTTGCCTTTGCTGTAAGCCTCGTCCGAACATCTTGAATGTCCTACTTTGTATCCCTCTGAACTAGCTAACTGAGTTTGTGGAAGCACGAACCCCGCACCTAGTTCTACTTATATTGAGCCAATTTCGTGAATGTCTCATAATTCGAGGCAAATTAAACACAACATACCACCAAAGATGTTAATCATAACACAAAAATTTAGTCCTAAATTCCCTTACTGAACTCTGCTTCAGTAAGGGAACCACAGACTTAAATTTATTTAGACAGCTGACATTCCTACAATAGCTAGCACTTATAAGCTAGCTAATATTATCATCAGATAGTCAACCAGACATACAATTTGTGGGCCCAACCAATCATGTTCACTCCCATAATATAAAAGTATAGAATGAAAAAATGAAGGCACGAAAGAAAATGCAGTAGTCCTCATTTGTATTTGTATTATGAGAGTGAACATGATTGGCTGGGCCCACAAATTATATGTGTAGTTGACTACCTGGTGATCATAGTAGCCAGTTTCTTGTTTCTTGTTTTGCCTACTTGTATTGTAAGAATGTCAGCTTTCTAAATAAATTTTCGTCCAACAGGAGTAGGAACGGGGGAGATGGTGTGACAACCAGAATCGTCACAAGGTGGGCATCTCCCCTATGGTGTTTGAGATGTCTAAATAAATTTCCCAATGAGGTCTAGCTTATTACTGTGAGATGTAATCACAGGGTCAGAAGAAGACCTCTATTAAAGCCCATCAGGGCTAGGAATGGGGGGTGTGGCGACTGGGATCGCCACAAGGCAGGTGTCCACCCCTATGGGGGTTGGGATGTCTAAATAAATTGTAGAGCCTGGTTTTACCTATTTTTTTTATGACATTATCATTCTATGGTAAAAATACTAATATCAAAAAAAGTTCACTGGGCAATCTACAGCTGTTTCATAACATATAACTGATGGTCTACTGAAATGACTCACCAAATGATGGTCACTGCTCTACTGAAATGAATAGTCATTTCTTTGTTCCATTTATACAGGAATTGAATGCAGCTATAAAGGAAGCAATACAGACACACCAAAAGAAAACTTCTATTTGAACAATTTCCTGCTCTAAGCCTAATTTTTCAGGGATAATTTTCTTAGATTCATTGACAAAATGGTTAGGATTAAGGTATAGTTTGCATGAATAATTACTATCATACTGACATACATTTTTTGGCTGGGTTGTTTGGCTTGCTGGAAAACTGAACTCGAGTAGTTGCTTCACAAGCAGTCACGTGTGAGTTTGAATTCTTTAGGTGCACGTAATTAATAAATACAAAAAAAATTATGGAAAATGGCTTTTGTTGCATAAATAACTATTGTGAAGATTATTATAAAAATTGAGTACTTTTATCAATTAATAACTTTTAAATGGGCAGATTTTTGTCATGGGTACTGGTTATGAATTAATTAACAGAAGAAAATATTTTGAATCAAATTTTAGTTTTTTCTCAGGAGATAAGTGGCTTCAAAGAAAGGAACATTTTTATTTAAATTGTATTATCATGGTATTAATTACATCCCAACTGAGAAAGAAAATCTTATTATTGATCTTATTTCTATCCCCTTTTATAAAACGATAATTTGTCAAAGGGTTACTTTTATATTCATTAATGAAACTAAGGTTGTCATGAATATTTAAAAAGTTATTAATAAAATTTTAATCATAATCTTTTTCTCTTATTTTTAAATACTACTATTAACATTTGTAAAAAAATTTCTATAATAATACTAAAAACTTTAGGAAATTTTTTTTCAGCTTTAGAGGATCTTAAAATTAATTATTTGAATAATCAAAAAACTTTTTAACATGGCTATTTATCGTCAGAGAAAAAAATCTTAACTTTCATTTCAATCTTTAAATTCATCATAGGATTTGCATTATATTGTGTTAAACATCAGGTAATAATAACTGAAAAATCTGTTTATATATGAGTTATGTTTCTGACAATAGTGAACAATATAGTTCATAATAGTTTACAAAAATGGTAATGTATTAAGAAAACCATAATATCTTATAACATTTTAAATATTTTCATATAATATTTGTTACATCCCTGCTTAGTAAAAGTAATGTGTGTAATGCATTTCTCAACAGAAAAGGGACATTGATGTGTTGCTTTAGATTATTTGTCTCCAGTTTTCTTTATGACTGATGTGTATAAAATATCTGAGTTACAAGGGATAATGGTCTGAATTTCTTTCTTTGAAAGTACTGACAATCCCCTATGGTGAGCAGAGTTAAGATGCTATTTGCAAAGTTAATTTTTTGCATTTTATTGGCATTAACATGCCTCTATTCAACCATATGTTTGTCTCAGTAAAAAGGGTAATGGGAAACCAGATTCAGCTAAGCAGATTATTTTATTTAACAAAATGATGCATACGTCTGCTTGCATCATTTTGTTTTTGACTCATGGATTTTGTGGGGATGATATGGGTTATACAATTTTGCAAAGGGAGGATCTAAAAACAGTAAATCAGGATTTTATTTCTGAAAGTTTTGTCAAAAAAATAAACATAATCATTATCAAAATTACTTCAGTGTATTGTAATCCTTACTATCATATTTGATAGTAAGAAATATAATATATTACTTACTATCACACATTATATATAGTAAGGAATAAAATGTATTCCTTACTTTTTAATAGCTTTTCTGCTGACTTCTGAATACCTTTTAAAAGATTTAAGTAAAGAAAGTACTATTAAGACCACTGAAAAGGCATGTGGATCATAGGGATCCCCTTCTGTTTCTCTCACAAAAACTAGTGAGTTATATTTTAAGTTATATTTTTGTAATAAGGATAAAATCAAAACCTAAACCGACAACAATTGTTAACGTCTATATGCCTACAAGCGCCCATGATGATGATGAGGTAGAGTGTGTATACGAAGAGATTGATGAAGCAATTAAACACATAAAAGGAGATGAAAATTTAATAATAGTTGGAGATTGGAATGCAAGCATTGGAAAAGGCAAGGAAGGAAATATAGTGGGTGAATACGGGCTGGGCAAAAGGAATGAAAGAGGGTACCAACTTATAGAGTTTTGCATGAAGTATAATTTAGTAATTGCCAACACCCAATCTAAAAATCATAATAGAAGAATATACACTTGGAAAAAGCCAGGCGATACTGCAAGGTATCAGATAGATTATATCATGGTTAAGCAAAGATTTAGAAATCAACTCGTTGACTGCAAAACTTACCCTGGAGCAGACATAGATAGCGACCATAATTTGGTGATAATGAAATGTAGAGTGGGGTTTAAAAACCTGAAGGAAAGGTGTGAGATGAATCAGTGGAATTTAGAGAAGCTTGAGGAAGAGGAGGTAAAGAAGATTTTTGAGGAGGACATCGCAAGAGGTCTGAGTAAAAAAGATAAGGTAGAAAATGTAGAAGAAGAATGGGAGAATGTTAAAAAGGGAATTCTTAAATCAGCAGAAGCAAACTTAGGCGGAATAAAGAGAACTAGTAGGAAACCTTGGGTTTCAGACGATATATTGCAGCTGATAGATGAACGTAGAAAATATAAGAATGCTAGTGATGAAGAAAGTAAAAGGAACTATCGGCAATTAAGAAATGCTATAAACAGGAAGTGCAAACTGGCGAAAGAAGAGTGGATTAAAGAAAAGTGTTCAGAAGTGGAAAGAGAAATGAACATTGGTAAAATAGACGGAGCATACAGGAAAGTTAAGGAAAATTTTGGGGTACATAAATTAAAATCTAATAATGTGTTAAACAAAGATGGTACACCAATATATAATACAAAAGGTAAAGTCGATAGATGGGTGGAATGTATTGAAGAGTTATACGGAGGAAATGAATTAGAAAATGGTGTTATAGAGGAAGAAGAGGAAGTTGAGGAGGATGAAATGGGAGAAACAATACTGAGATCTGAATTTAAGAAAGCATTAAAAGATTTAAATGGCAGAAAGGCTCCTGGAATAGACGGAATACCTGTAGAATTACTGCGCAGTGCAGGTGAGGAAGCGATTGATAGATTATACAAACTGGTGTGTAATATTTATGAAAAAGGGGAATTTCCGTCAGACTTCAAAAAAAGTGTTATAGTCATGATACCAAAGAAAGCAGGGACAGATAAATGTGAAGAATACAGAACAATTAGTTTCACTAGTCATGCATCAAAAATCTTAACTAGAATTCTATACAGAAGAATTGAGAGGAGAGTGGAGGAAGTGTTAGGAGAAGACCAATTTGGTTTCAGGAAAAGTATAGGGACAAGGGAAGCAATTTTAGGCCTCAGATTAATAGTAGAAGGAAGATTAAAGAAAAACAAACCAACATACTTGGCGTTTATAGACCTAGAAAAGGCATTCGATAATGTAGACTGGAATAAAATGTTCAGCATTTCAAAAAAGTTAGGGTTCAAATACAGAGATAGAACAATTGCTAACATGTACAGGAACCAAACAGCAGGAGTAATAATTGAAGAACATAAGAAAGAAGCGTAATAAGAAAGGGAGTCCGACAAGGATGTTCCCTATCTCCGTTACTTTTTAATCTTTACATGGAACTAGCAGTTAATGATGTTAAAGAACAATTTAGATTCGGAGTAACAGTACAAGGTGAAAAGATAAAGATGCTACGATTTGCTGATGATATAGCCGAGAGTAAAAAGGATTTAGAAGAAACAATGAACGGCATAGATGAAGTCCTACGCAAGAACTATCGCATGAAAATAAACAAGAAGAAAACAAAAGTAATGAAATGTAGTAGAAATAACAAAGATGGACCACTGAATGTGAAAATAGGAGGAGAAAAGATTATGGAGGTAGAAGAATTTTGTTATTTGGGAAGTAGAATTACTAAAGATGGACAAAGCAGGAGCGATATAAAATGCCGAATAGCACAAGCGAAACGAGCCTTCAGTAAGAAATATAATTTGTTTACATCAAAAATTAATTTAAATGTCAGGAAAAGATTTTTGAAAGTGTATGTTTGGAGTGTCACTTTATATGGAAGTGAAACTTGGACAATCGGAGTATCTGAGAAGAAAAGATTAGAAGCTTTTGAAATGTGGTGCTATAGGAGAATGCTAAAAATCCGATGGGTGGATAAAGTGACAAATGAAGAGGTATTGCGACAAATAGATGAAGAAAGAAGCATTTGGAAAAATATAGTTAAAAGAAGAGACAGACTTATAGGCCACATACTAAGGCATCCTGGAATAGTCGCTTTAATATTGGAAGGACAGGTAGAAGGAAAAAATTGTTTAGGCAGGCCACGTTTGGAATATGTAAAACAAATTGTTAGGGATGTAGGATGTAGAGGGTATACTGAAATGAAACGACTAGCACTAGATAGGGAATCTTGGAGAGCTGCATCAAACCAGTCAAATGACTGAAGACAAAAAAAAAAAATATTTTAAGAAAATATTCATAAAATTGTGCTTAAATAAACAATTAATAAAAACAATATTTACAAAATTTAGAAACTATTTAAGTAGATAAGTAAATGAAGATGATTGATGTGAATATAGTTTACAATGGTTTTCTGAAAAAATTCACAAAACCTTTTCAACAGCTTGATGGAAGCTATTACAAAAGTTATTTGAAAAAAAACAACACAAAAATTAATTTCTTTAAAGTTGATTACCTTAGGAATTTTTTTATTTCAAGAAGGTTGAAAAACATCATAAAAAATGCTATTCTTGAGTACATTAGGTAAGACATAAAAGTAAAGCTTGTAAGTAAAGATCATCCTCAGTAAATGTGAACTTGAAGTTAAGGAAAAAAAAAACATTATTTTTTTTTTGTAAATGACAAAGAGGGTGTCATTATGCAAAAAAATGATATTTCTAAAATATATTTAATGGAATAAAGTCATAAAAATGTTTTCTTTACTGTAAGAAAACTTTTCAATGGCCTGTCAAATTTTAAAAAAAATATGCTTTAGTTTCAGACCCTTTTAATCTTAAGTCACTAGCCATTATTAAAACAGAAAAAATATATCTTTAGTGAAAATCAAAAAATCATATGGGTAGGAAGAAATTGCATGTATTCAATTAAGGAATAAACATTTCATCTGTTCCAAGAAGCTATTAAATTCCCTCATAATATTTGACAAATGTTACAAAGAAAAATGTAAAAATATTTCTGATTAATAAGCTAAAAATAATCTAAAAAGATTTTTGGATTAATAACTGACTTTTTCTTTTCCAGATAATATTTCTGTTATAAACACAGAATGCTGTACTTGTAAAATTTTATGCTAACTAATATGTAGTATGCTATGTATGTCGTATGCTTATACTTATACAAGTATGTCATTTTGATATAGTTCTAGTTTTCTATAGTTTTAGAATATATATATATATATATATATTTGGGAACATAGTGAGTTAATAAATATATTATCAATTACTGTAGTAGCACTTGGCTAAGAATTCCCAAAAGATATCAGCATTAGGCTTTTTGTAAATTACTAAATGATATATAGACAAACTGATTAATGACAATAAAACATTCAAGAAGAAATAAAATCACTACTAACATCCTTGTTTTTGTATTATAATAAATCATGAGATAAGGAAATGGAACTTTAAAAGATCATATTATTTCTAAAGAGATACATTTTTTACTTATATTAATCACAGCATTAAAAAACAGTAATACTCTTCCCAAAAACTGCAGTAGCTGTTGTTCAGTGTCTGCCTGCAGTAATTTCACAAATAAATAAATAATTCTTGTATTAAATATTTAAGGTTGAATGATTGTATTTTCTAAACAAAATGTTACTACATTCTGTAAAAAAAGCATAGAATTAATCATATATAAACTACATCAATAAAAATTTAAAATTTGGTTTATTGAGTGAACCAAATTTTTATTATAATTCTATACTTTTTAAATACTATTATTAAAAAAATAATAAGAGAAAAAATAAAACAGCACTTTCCACTCCTGTGAGAAGTTTTTCACATGGTAATAATAAAAGGAAAATACAAGTATTTAATGGGAAATAATAAAAAAATTTCAAACTTAGGGATTAAACAGTTAAAAATTAAAAAAAAAGATAAAATAAAATCTTTCTAGGCAGGGATTTTTTTCTGAAGTTTATTAAAAAAATAGGTATATTTCCAATAGAATTAGTTTTTGATAGCTGTAAAAAAGTAATTCAATTAAAAAAAGTAATGTAATTGTTACTTCTACACACAAATGAAATCAAACTCAAGTTTTTGTGAACTTGTCTGAGATATAAAATCTGTATACAAATACATACATTATTTTATTACCAAGATTATAGTAGTTGTATTCATGGATTCATGGGATCTGAAAACACTAGAAAATAACATATATATATATTTTTCTTCAAATAATAATTGTTACTGTTGTTTACCAACAGTAACAATTATTTCCTTTTTTTATGCATTCCAACAGCTAGGGAAGGAGTAAAAATATGAATAAATAGAAACTGAGCAACAAATAATGATCAGTAGAAAGTTTTATAATAAATAAGCAGTGAAAGAATTAAAATTGTGAAGATGCAATTAAAATGAAATGTATGAATGAATTACAAATATTAATTGAATTGATCTCTTTTTTTCAGGTAAGAGGAAGTCATTTAAAAACTGATAAAAATGTACAACTGCAATATCATAAGGATAAACTTAAAGCACTTTTTAATACATTTCTAGACACATCAGTAAATACACTATATCAAAGGCATAATGACATACTAAAAACCATTGAAGAAAACGTTGCAATGTTAAAGAAATTACCACAGATGTGTTCTTCACAAGGAAATCAAGAGACTGAGATTATAAAAAGTAAAGCTATACGAGACTTTGACTATTGTTATAATTTAACCACTCAGTTGCATGCAGTAAAACAACTTCTGTATAATGGTACAGATCTTTTTGTTGAAATAAGTCTTGATATAAGTGACATTGTAACTAAATTGACAGTATGTAATTTGAAACCGTACATACAACAGCTAGGTTGTTTTCTAAATGTAATTCAAATATTGGATGATGATGTTCAGACAGTTGTTCCAGAAGTAAAGAACTTTTTGTCATCAGTAATTTCTACAACTACAGTTTTATTAGCTGATCTCACCAACTGCTATATACCTAGTGGAAAATTAAAAGAAAACCTAGAAGAAATAACAAATGCAGCATCAGTCTGCAGTCTAAAGTACAAATTTTTAACAGATGAAATAAATTAAAAATGTAATAAAATTTCAGTTAAATAATGAAAAAATGTATAAAAATATTTACTTACTCTACAATAAATAAATAAATAAATTAAATATTTTAATAAGTAATTAATTTTTAATTATTACCATTAGAATTTACAATCCAGCAAATGTAATAGAATTTACAATTCAGCATAAAATTACAATTTAATATTATGTATGATTTATTAATGAGTAGTCATAATTTTATTATAATAATTATAAGTATGTAACAGACAATCTGAAATTTCACAGCAATACTTTGGGAGTCGATTTGGCACAAAAATATGAGAAAAAAGTTGCTATAAGCAAACATCCTGAAATTGTTTGTGATAAGTTACAGCCAACAAAATATTTCTTCACCCTGATTTCTGCTTCAAGGATAAAGTCAAACCATACTGAAAATCTTGGGATCCAAATTAAAGGGTAATTTAATCTAATTGAACTGAAATATGATGTTTTCATGTTTATTTTTAAAATTTTTTCCCCTTTCTCATTTCATTTTTAGATTGTCATGTTTAGAAGTGTAAACATAGTTCGTTTACTTCGCCGTGACGTCCAGTTCCGTGGACTTTTACCGGCGAAGTTCTAACGAACTTCTTGATAAACAGATATAAGATGACTGCAATGATATGGATAATAGCTCAGAAGAAATAAATGCATAAAAGAGGAATTGAAATTCTGAAGAAAATATGGTAAAATGTCTCCTGACAAATAAGTACTGAAAGTATTTATTTAATTAATGAAAAAAGTTAAATTACTACTACTTAGAGTACTAGAAAGATCTAGGTTTATTTATTAAAAATAAAAGCAATTTAAAATAATAAACTATCGGATGAACTACATTGTTTAAGCATCTATAATTCCTATTTTGTAGTTTGTTGTAAATATATTCAACTGGAAGTTTATACATGCTACATAATGTTTTGTACTATGATTTATGCTTCTTTTTGTTGCTAAGAGAACCGTACACCAACTTGTATTTAAACCAATAAATATTTAAACTGGATGGATATTGAATTTTGTGTGATGAATATAAATAAGTGCAAATTAAAAATAAATAAATTCACACAATTCATTCAAAATAAATTTTATAATGTTTAATAAAATAACAGATATTCTAACAATTAAAACTATTTAAACTACAGTTTTAATAAAAACTATATTGTAACTACTTACGTCATTAATAACACACATTAAGTTGTTCAATACATTTAGGTGTGAGGCTATCCACACAAATGCAATTAAAAGCTATTTAATTTTATACCAAGGAAGAAATGATGGTAACAGTAAAGAGGCAGTCCACTTGCCAAACCCATTATCATACGAGATGCATTTATAAACAAATAATAGTGCATGGATACATTACAATATAAACAAATTTTTTATTATGCCATTTATTAACAGTATTATTATTGACCAATCATTTTGCAACATAGTTGAAAAATATATGTTTGCAAGTTAGAATTTTTTGAAGTTTTATTATTTTTAAAGGTAAGTTTTAAATATCCAGTTTTCCTTTGCAAACCCACCGAGTTGGTATAGTGGTGAACGCGTCTTCCCAAATCAGCTGATTTGGAAAGTCGATAGTTCCAGCGTTCAAGTCCTAGTAAAGCCAGCTATTTTTACACAGACTTGAATACTAGATAGTGGATACCGGTGTTCTTTGGTCGTTGGGCTTCAATTAACCACACATCTCAGGTATGGTCGAACTGAGAATGTACAAGACTACACTTCATTCACACTCATACATATCATCCTCATTCATCCTCTGAAGTATTATCTAAACGGTAGTTACTGGAGGCTAAACAGAGAAAAAAAGTTTTCCTTTGCAACATAATTGGCTGTATATCATTTAAAACGACTAAGACCTAGGTTCATTCTGGCTACCTATAGCTGTCGCAATCAGAATTCTATATTTCTTCATGAATTTACTGTACTGGGAACACGAATGTTTAACTGAATACTTGTTCCACATTAAGCTTAAACAGGAAAGTGAGGAACAAATTGGCCTGTCATCCTGTGGTTTAAGGGAACTGGATCATCACAAAAAACACTCTTCTGAACCAGATAATTCACTACCTCAAACTTTTTCGGTCAGTACTTATATCACTCTAATCAAGATCAGTTCAGAATTTATGGTTGCTATGCTCAAATACTAAACTCTTTTCCTTAGAGGTCAATTACTAAAAGTGGTTGATTCATTCTTATGATATTCTGGAGGTATCTAAATTTCTTGAGACCTACAATTATTGTAAATTTTGTACAACTGGGAGACAGAAAGAGTGTATCTGTAGATGGTTACATCCATGGATAGCCAGACTGACGTGTATTGCTAATTAGAACTTAACAGCAGAATGTTGACTGGTAGCAGTATCATGGAACCATTAGTGCTTAATATGTCTTGTTTGGTTGTAACTCAAACTGTCAAGGCAACCACCAACCATTTAACACATACTTTAAAAGCAATAAGTAAGACTTGAACTGAAGGTGATTCAGATTTAATTTAAAAAAATAATAATGTTTCTAGAAGTGAAAATATTTATTAACTGTTACCCATAAACTGACATGGTTTGCTAACCTTCAAATATGTAATGTCAGGAAGGTTTTTTAAATTAATAATAAATGGAACTATTGTATCAGAGGTGCATTCAATTTAAATTTCAAGATATCTATACATATTATACATAAAATTAACTTATTTGGTTTCCACTGATGGTGGAGTCTGGATAAATGTTTTTAGACAGACAGTTCTTTTTAATTTCACAAGATTCTTTTATCCATTCAAGTCTCAATCAGTTTTCTTGAGTACCTCTTTAATTTCTGGAAGAAAATTCATTTTGTATTTTCTTCCAGATATGCTGCTTCCCTTCTGGGTAAAATGTTCAATTTCTCAAAGGAATCTGGACAGGGAGCATAAACTGCTTGGAGGGTGCTATAAGCTTTTCCACATGTGAAGTATATGTCTCATTCTTTAGTTCCTTTGCTATGATTACCAACTACTATGTTTTCTTAGCACTGATTCCTTCTTCCAACTTTGAGTTTTGTAATGCAGGTTTTTATTGTATTTCAAAATTTACAAAAAAAATCTCAAATGCTAATTACTTTGGATGATATTTGAAAAAACTTGAAAGTCTAAAATGTGATCTGAAAGATATTAAATTTTTTTTGGAATTATCAATAAAGGTGTATAACTTAACTTAATTTAACTTATCAATCTCAACTTAAAGTGGATAAGAAGATCAAACACAAGGTTTTATAATGTACAGGCACCCAAAAAGGTTCTTGTACATTATTCTAAATGATATGGAAAAAATAATTGTTGATTTAATTAAGAGTAATAAAATAAAAATTGATCATTTAGGAAGAGGTCATAATAGAATTGGAATTGAAAAAGGGTCTGGTAGACCTGTAGCAGTAAAATTTGTATTCTATGAAAAGAAAAGAAATGTTGTTGGGAGCTGAAAATTTAAGATATTCTAGGGTGGAAGTTTTGAAGATTTCACTGGTAGAATAAGAAATATTAAAAATAAACTGAAACCAATTTTTCTCTAAGCAAAAAATCAAGGGAAACATGCAACTTTGAGATTCAGTTAAGTTGTTAATGCCAAATATTTTTCCCTTGAACTAATAAATAAAAATCATTGATTGGAAACAACATCTTGTAACAAAAAACAAGAAGACCAGTCATCACACAGTCAGCAGCTCATAGTGATGGTCTAGTATATTCCTGAAGACATGATACAAACCCCAAAGATTGAAGATTCAGGCTCAGAAGAACAGGCTCACAGATAATGTCTTAGAACAGTAGTCACCGCAAGATATGATCACCAGAAATAGTGCTAGATGTGATAACAAAATATGAAAAATAAGTGGGTGTCAACAGGATTCAGGATGTGTGAGAGGGTCAGTTAATAAGATTCAGGATGTGTGAGGGGATCAAGTAAATAAGGAAGTAAATAAGGATTTGTACACAGGTATGGGTTAAGGTATATTTAAATTTTATATTTTGGAATTTGCAATGGTATATCTTAATATGTATAATTTAGATGTAGAACATCAAATTTAGGAGAGAATTAAAAGTGCCATATACGGAAGAGGGGCAGGGGTTAATTGAATTAATTAAAACCTCTAATTTATAAAATTATTTATAGTAATTCTTCTTTATTATTACTACAGATAGAGAGTGACTGCATCAAAATTGTATTGGATTGGTTTATTTTAAAAAGGATAATTTTTATGAGAGCCTACTTACTTTTGAAAGATCTTTAAAATAAATAAACTTTTACCAAATTCAGTACCATCGATTTTGGACAGTGATGTATAATTTGAGAATTGACAATTTAAGTCTGCTGATGAAGATACTATTCATTTCTAGTTTGTCATATTATAAAAACCGGTGTGATAGTGCAGTAGGAATTATAACTTCAGTAATTTAAACAGAACAAGTACATCTTTAATAATGTATAGAGGCTCCCACCATGGACTATTCCAGAAGTCCTCCACCCATGCTGTATCTAATCCAATGGCTTTTGTAAGTAGTTCTCTGTAGCCCTCATATCTTTTTTTGTACAACTCTGAACTTGGCACTAGGCAAAGATGTCCCTCTCAGTCTTCCTTCAAACCTCAACTGATATTTACATATAAGCTGCTGATTCTCTGGCTTCCTCGGGTATTTTTACACGATGTATTACGCTTGATTTTTCCTTCATTTTAGAATTTCACGATTTTCTTCTTTCTTCCACGTTCTTCTTCTTGTGGTCATAGTTAATTTCCTCTTTCTTTTTACAACTTTCTATTTTCTGTATTATCTATTAACAATTTTTTTTTCAGGGCTTATCTTACTTCAGTTGACTAACAACTAACTCTTCTTAGCCTGTTGTTTCTTTACTATTAACTAACCTTACTTTAATGTAACTTTATTTTTTAACCTACCTATCCTAAAGTACTTTTCTTTAATTACCAAACTTTATGACTAATTCTAAAAAGGGAGCTCGATTTAGATATATTCCTTTGAATCACGCCCCTTCACACCCTTGGACAATTTTCTATACTCTATCACTTCCCTTCTTCACTAAGATTAGCTTCAGATATTTACTGAACCTATTGTACATGATCTTATTACTACAAATGTCCTCTAATCTATGCATTGCTCTCCCTCAATTGCCGCATGAACTGTCACCTTTCTTCTCCAAATCCTTTGCACACAAGAAGCACGTGTTCTGCTGTTTCCTCTGATCCAAATCACACACTGTTCAGATCCAGCACTAATCCAAAACCTGAGCTTACTGTTAAAGCTCCCCGTGCCTGGTCAATGCCTATGCATGCAGTGATCTACTGTGAGCCCCTTCCTGCTGCATCTTTCTCATACATCCAGGAAAATCATGTATATGTACCTACCCTTTGTTGAGTTATTCCACCTGGCTTGTTATTCATCGTATCCTTCCTCGATGATTCTATTCTTCTTTACCAAAGTGTTATCTCATACTTACATATACTTCTCTCATATTTTCTTATGCTCTCTTGTTGTTATATCTAGTGGATTAAAACCAGCAACCACACACATTACATCGCTCGAAAGTGTTTGGTATCATATGATGACAATCAACATTATCAATCGTTTTGAAGAGTAACAAATTCATCCTGTGCACCTAGATTGATGCTCTGTACAACATGATTTCTTCTATCAATCCTTTATATAGAATTTTTAATGTCAGCATTTCTAGACCCACTTGTAGTTAACTACTCACTGGACTTTGTTGAACATGTTGAAACTCTACCACCAACCTGTGTCACATTCTTCTTGTATTTTTTTTCTCATCCATTTTAATTCCTAATTGCCTTTGGGTTTTGGCAACCTTATTTTCATTCTCCTGATCTTCACCAGTGGCTTTCTCTGCAGCGCACCCTTTATCATCATCATCATCATCACCTTCATCATCAACGTAGTCTTTTCAGCACTGAGTCATCTTGTGCTGCACACTACATTTCCTCAATATCTCCACCACCCTCCTGGCTTGGTCTTCTAAGTGGTTCCATGAGTTGGGCTTCACAGTGAGATGGACCATCCATGTAGGCTCTTAATCTACAACCTTCTGGCAACCATAGCCACAGGAAAGAATCAAATTGTACGATCCGCGTGAGTGGAATCATGACGCTTCCTTGTAACACCCTTTGCTCAAATACTTCTTCCATTTGGCAGAACCATGCCTCAGTATTACTTCACTGCCCTTGAAGTAGCTCCCTTCTTTTTTTGTCTTCAGTAATTTGACTGGTTTGATGCAGCTTCCCAAGATTCCCTATCTAGTACCAATTGTTTCATTTTGGTATACCCCCTACTTTCTACATCAATTTGTTTTACATATTCCAAACGTTGTCTGCCTCCACAATTTTTCCCATCTACCTGTCCCTGTAATATCAAAGTGACTATTCCAGGATACCTTAATAGTGACATATAAATCTGTCTCTTCTTTAACTATACTTCTAAATGTTTCTTTCTTCATCAATTTGCCAAACACCTCTTCATTTGTCACTTTATCCACTGATTGTTTATTTCCCCTTCATTCTCGGGTACTGCACCGCTACAATCTGCGTATTTTGCAGATAACTCCGTTACACCGACAATGTTGCGCCAATTGGTATTCCTCACTGCGTCGCTAGCAAACTCCTTGACAGCGACAATAACCGTTTTTCAGACATCTTTTTGGAGCTAGCACACTCGTAGTGCGATGTCATGCTTACATGCGATTTCATCATCTCGATTTACTGGCTTCCCATTATCGATCGGGTTAGCCGGTAAATGCTATAATTAACATTTAATAAAACAATACAGTACAAACTAAACGATAAACAGAGAGCGCGTAAAATAAATTTTTTAAGACTTTCCCATGTTGGGCCCTTGGACAACTCGGAATATTAGAAAGCGTGTGCAGAGAGTCAGCGGGGTAGTCCCTGGGCTCACAAGGCCCCAACCGTCCTCCCTATACTCGCCGGCCTATTATACACAGGAAGTATTTTATTAAACTGAACAGAAGCCTAACAACTGTATACGAGAATAGTCAGGCCCAGCTCTATTTTATCCTGAAACCAACTCGTACACGCGTCTAACATCACAGGGTCTCTTACTGGAATAGAACGAGTGAGTTCGACGTACGCAGAGTTTGTCATCTGGATGTACATGCCCAGCCGCTGCCCCGCTCATTACCACAGGCATGGCAGAAACTCTCCCTTTTCAAGTTACAGCGTGACCCATGAGAGAGGAGAGAAGAATGCCCGAGCACCGCTGGTCTACTGACCACCAACTCTTCTGGCTTAAGCCTTTAAGAAGGTTGTATCCCTACCGACACTCCTTACATTGGCC
The DNA here is from genome assembly GCF_047948215.1 of Lycorma delicatula. Taxonomy (NCBI): domain Eukaryota; kingdom Metazoa; phylum Arthropoda; class Insecta; order Hemiptera; family Fulgoridae; genus Lycorma; species Lycorma delicatula. Next base: position 59,826,883 of record NC_134456.1, read on the forward strand.
GACTCTCTTCCCGCCCCGCTGCCTACACAGTATAAACTGCCAGAGGAAAACCTGTGCATAGTATCTGTTGTAGAGCAGGAACTCCATCCAAGTAACCACTGCAGGAATCCACTTCTACGCCGAAAGAGTCACCGGTACTCATAGACGACTCCCCGGGTTCGTCCGTTTTTTTCTCAAGAGGTGGTTCCGTTTTTCTCAAGAGTTGTGGCACCATGCTATTGTAGCAACAGAGGTTCCCCTCCTGTTGCATATTTCTATATTTTACCCTAAAAATTACAGAATTTTTACGAGATCACAAAGTAGATTTCATAACAATCAAATCGAGTCCACAAGTCCCACATTTCAGGCGGAAGCAGCAAGTTATGCACCTACAGCGACACAATACATATCAAAGTTAAATCCGGATATGCAGGCCCACTTATTGACATAAACCGGGCCCCCGGCTCATCACTAAGGTCCACCAGGACGGATGTTTATAGCAATTTTGCATTACACTTCACACCATAACATTTATGGGAATCGCCCAGCTTAAATAATATATCGCATCTGCCTCGAAGGGGCAGAACAAGTACAACTGATTTAGTATTGATAAATTATCATTTTCTAAATTTTATATTAGACGTGAAGCTATTTATTCTATTTTGTGTTCCAATCACTTGCCATTTTCATTGCACACACTTTATGAAGTGAATAAGGAATTAAGTTAGGAAAAATTTGACAAAAGTGGATTTAAAGGTAAAATTAAGATCCAAATGAAATATTAATGAAAACGTGAATTACCTTTTTACTAAATAAAAATAAAAGTGGTATAATTACCAATATATTATTTCAAGATATATTGCAACCATACTTAATTTGAGAGTTTAATTTAACGAATTAAATACTGTTGTTACCTTGTCTACAAAAAACCCAAAAAAACAAGGCTTTGAGAGAATTTCAAATGAATTTTACCAAGCGTTACCAGATTCTTGAAAATATATCTTCTCGACAGCAAGAAGATATATTTTCAAGCTTAATGAAATATTTACGGAACAGATCATACAGTCAGATAACAAAAATTTATTTTAATAGATAATAAAATTTATTTAATGTCAAAATAAAAAAAAGTTTTTTTCTATACAAGTAGATAAACAGAAATGATTCAAAAATGTTTAGAGTTACTGCTCTCATCAACTGTTTATTAAAAATATTTATGCAGTCAGTTAAAACTCTTTTGACTGTCTGGGCAGAAGACAGAAATATTTTATCTAGGAATCAGGAGAGATTATGAAAAAGATTAAATTAAACTGTTAAGTTTTGTTAACAATATTTTTATTCTGAACTCATTAATTTATGACTAGGTCAGGTTAAGTGAAACAGAAAAAATGGTTTGTCATGTTTCTATATCTTCAATCCAGCTTTTTATTTAGCTCTGCAGTCATGCTATAAATTATTTGATATGATTAGGTGTACGTAGATATTTAACAGTTGGATATTTTATGAACAAATAAGGTGAATCATAATTGTTTGGATCTAAGGAGTCTCTGGTCTCTTTTCACGAGCAGAGATTTACGTGCTATTTTTGAGCTGGTGGTCGAGTGTTTGTTGTTGATTTACTGGGGAAGGTAAACCTTCCCCAGTTTCACAATCTTGCTGTCTGAGAACTGCTACAACGGTTTTGTGTCTTTATTGGTAAGACGATCCATTTCCATCTCACGGGGATTCAGAGTATTTTGGCGCACGATTTGTTCGAGCACCCGTTTCATTGCGGGGAAAAGAGTGGTAAGGACTCCTAGTCGCAAGTCCCTGTTACGAGCAAAGGGGCCGCCTTTACCCTTAGCCCTGCTCACGCTCTTTTAAAGCGGGACTGCAATCTGTAACTATGAGTTGATCTTTGATTTCACATATTTGATCCAGTAGCGGCAAAGAGGTGCAAAGAGTGACAGGAGAATTCAGAAGGTCTCCAGCTGCCGGTGGCTCGCTGCGGGTAGTCGTCACGCTTGTGGGCTTGTGCCCAATATCTCTGGATCGAAGAAATACAGCGGGCAATTTGTTCGTATACTGTTAGGTCAGGGAATCTCCGACCATGACCGATTTAAGAGAGATAGATGAGAAGCATAGCCGGAGGAGGGGGCCGGAGCTTTTTCCTTCGACCTCCTAAAATACTGGTTCTGACAATGACGGTACGGAAGTGGATATAGCGGTGACCATCCGGGAGGGTATGAACCCACTCATTGAAGAATTTTCACAAGCCGGAGGCAAACCTAGCAGCTCTGCCCCATTGACCCATGATGTTTTGGCGGAACTAGATGCCTTGTTTTCCTAACTAGCAAAACCCAAGAGTACAAACACAGCTATTAAGGGGAGATTATTGCCTCGTCTAGAATTCTTCCGAGCGACTTTCACAGCTCTCATGGTGGGTTTTGAAAATTTTACCTCATAGCCTAAGGAAGTAACTGCACTTCAGAAACCGGCCCCGACCCCGATGTAGCTGCCGCGTAGGTGTGCTGAGGTGGTTAGAGGAAGACGCAAAACCAGCCAGTGAAAGAGGTAGCGTTTGTCAGCAGAGCGGAGGGCTCGACTGTGTCCAGCAGTCAGCTGGAGAAAGACCTCGAGGTTGCCCTTCAAGGTGACCGGAAAGGTCTTAAAATCAGAAACATCAAAGATACCAACAAGGGATTAGTTGTAGCAGCGGACAATATCAAGAGCATTCAGGCAATTAAAGATTCCACTGCGGTTAAGCGATTGAATATAAAAATAGACCCGAAGAGAACGCGTAGGCCCCGCATTATATCAAAACTATGATATTGACCGTAGCCTTACCGATGATGATGTCTTGTCCCTCATTAGGGAACAGAACACTGATTTGGATGAAGCCACCTTCCAGCGAGACTGCAGGCTGGTCTTTAAAGCGGGTAGGCGTGATCCCCAGAAGTATCACAGAGTCTTTGAAGTGGGTTCTGATCTTTTTCAAAAATTTACGTCCTCAGGGAGACTGTTTGTTTATTTAGGGTCCTGCCGAGTAAAAGATTACGTGGATATCCAAAGATGTTTCAAGTGCTGCAGATGTAGTCAAGGCTAAATTGTGTAAGTTTGTCTTTGTGTGTGCCCAATGTGGTGAGGAGGGCCACAAGCGTGATGATTGTTCGCAGAGGTCCGAGGCTCCGGCCTGTGCTAACTATAAGAGATTGCACAACAATCATGAGCACCCAGTTGTTAGTAAGGAGTGGCTGTTACATAAGGTCCGTTACTTTAATTCCTTAGATGGTTAGGTTCGGTCAACTTAATGCCCAGGGTGCTTATATAGTCCAGGTTGAGTTAGGTGAGGTCGTGGGGAGACAGAGCCTCGATGTTGTCCTTCTGCAGCACCCATTTGTAATTAGGAGTGATCTGCCAGGCTTTCACATGGAAAAAGTTTTGTGTAGGGCATACCTGTATGTCTGCTATTCTGTGCAGGAAGTTGCTGGATAATGTCTTTATACAGCAGGTTTTTGATGCGCATCACGTTGTGGTCAGATTTTCCATTCCCGGACAGACCTTAGAGTTCTTAGTTCATATTTCCAATACAGGGATCCCACTGAGGAACATCTAGCGAGATGGGATAGGATTCTTCGTATTGTGGAAAATGGTCCAATCCTTATTGGTGCCGATGTCAATGCGAAATCACTTCTCTGGTACAGTGGGGTCACTGATCATGGCGGTAACTTAATTGACAATTTCATCGCGCAACATAATTTTGAGGTATTTAATATTGCAGCCCAGTTGGCCACTTACGTTGGTATGGTTGACAGACAAAGGGCCTTTTCAGGTTCAAATATTGACATCACCATTGGTAGGGACATCCTTGGCAGGATCCTTGTCTAGTCTGTGGTCGACGACTATTCTAGAGATTATCGGTTGATACTTTTTGAAATAGTGGATGAACTGCACGATGGCCATGAGGGAGACTTTCCTGTTTGTGGGGGCCCTTTCTGCATGCATAGGAGGGCGGACTGGCTGAAATTCTCCTCTTTGTTGAAGTCCAGGCTGAAGATTTTTTATTCGAGACCTTGATGGCCTGCCATTAGATGTCCTGGCAGAAAATTTCTCTTCTGCGATGGTGATATTTCAGCCATCGGACCGTTTCCCTGCGTGATGGTGGCTCGGAGGTTTGCAAAACCTTAACTAAAGGATGCACTCAGGGCAGTGTTATGAGTCCCCTTCTTTGGATCTAATGAATAAATTAAAGTGGCTAGCCTATTATTGTAAAAGTTTATATTTCATTGTTAATGAAGGAAAAATAAAAATCATTCAATTTCAATAGAGTAGGCTTAAAACTGGATAGTTGTTTGATTATGTGGGTAAAAAATTGGAGATTTGTAGTAATTTTACATATCTAGGTATTAATTTTGTGGGTTCAGCCAATTTCAGTATATCTGTAGAAATTTCTGAATAAAGCAAAAGGATGTCAGAATCAGTGGATTGTTTATCAGAAAAGATGAGATCAGAGGATAGGGAAATCAAAATAAAGCTGTGGAAAGCTGGGTATGAGCAATTTTGTGTGATTCAGGGATGGGAGGGAGTCTTTATAATACTTAAATTATTGAAAAATCTCAGTTGTAATTTCCGAAAAGAATTTTGCTTTTAAGCAGGGCTACACATTGATTAGAACTTCAGCAAATAATTTTGTGATCTTTATAATAGATTTAAAAAAAAAAAAAATTAAATTCCTATGTGTAGATAAGAATTTGCTATCAAAGATTACTTACTATGATCTCAGACAGAAACTTTAAAGATTATTATAGATGTAACTAGGTTTTGTTTTTGTTCATTCACAATATAGTATGTACATATAAGCAAATAATTTATAGCATATAATTTAAGAATAATTAAAGATTACTTCAGTGAAAATGTACTTTATTTATATTAAAAAAACACACAATTTTAAATATAAAAATGATCATAAATTATTTTATAATATTATTAAATTATGACAAATATTTTGAGCAATCTTAAATTTAAATTAAAAAATTAATTTAATAGTTATAGTAACTAATTCAAATGAATTTAGTAAACTGAGACTGAAAAACTTAACTAAAAATGAATAAAACATGCATCAGAATATTTTGCTACATAAAAAACTGAAATATCTCACATTTACAAAGTAAATAAAGCACATTTGTTTAAAATTTGTTGTCAGTAAATTGTATACTCAAACTAAAACAGATAAAATTAATAAAAGGAAATTATTAAACTTAAATTTCATATGATTTTCAAAGTTGAATTTTTGAAAAAGATCGAACATAAAAAATATAAAAAAAATAAAAAATAGCAATTCAATACTTTATCATTTAAAGATATGACTTGGTATTATTATAATCTTACCATTATTAAATTGAAGAACAGTCAAGTGGAAGACTGCTATTTTTTAATATTATGTCAACATTAATAAACATAATTGTTAAAAGAAGACTGAAAACACTTATCAATACTTATCTCAGAAAGTCAACATTTTTAAGTACTGACATAAATACATTTTGAGAAGTGAAATAGAACCTTTGTCTTAAAACATATAGAAAGTAATTCTTTGGAAATAGTAAATTATCAAAACTTAAAAAATAAAAATCACTTTCATAAATATGAGGGTTTTGCTACTATAAATTAATTTAGTAATTTGCATTACTAAATTAAATGACAGTGAAGAATTTGGTAAATGTGAAAAAAAGAAGTTGGGTTGGAAGCCTGAGGTTAGAGCCTGTAGAAAACCAAAAAAAATTACATTTCTTTGTTGTTTTCAGGTGACAATAATAAAAATATAAAATAGTGTAAAATGCACCTCAGAGGTAAAATTTCAGTTTGCAATTATTTGATTTAATTTCACATGATTAGGTATTTCTCAAATAATATCTTTCTTTCTTTTTCCTGTTTAGCCTCCGGTAACTACCGTTTAGATAATTCTTCAGAGGATGAATGAGGATGATATGTATGAGTGTAAATGAAGTGTAGTCTTGGTACATTCTCAGTTCGACCATTCCTGAGATGTGTGGTTAATTGAAACCCAACCACCAAAGAACACCGGTATCCACGATCTAGTATTCAAATCCGTGTAAAAATAACTGGCTTTACTAGGACTTGAACGCTGTAACTCTCGACTTCCAAATCAGCTGACTTGGGAAGACGCGTTAACCACTAGACCAACCCGGTGGGTTCTCAAATAATATCTACTTTGCAGCAGCCTTACTCCCTTCTTTATCTTACTATTAATAAGGTACAGGATTTCTTCTTTACCTACTAGGTTCAATCAAGTCTCTGTGTAAGGGCTCATCATACCTTTACAAAGCAAGATATTTTCTCACAGCGAATTCTTTTCCCAATTGAAAGAAAATCTTTAAAACAAATATGATCTTTATCAAAGGAATCTCTTTTTTAATCATATATATTTCAGTATTGTAGGTCACTTATGAAACTGGCATTTCCATTTTCAACTTAACATATATCTCATGCCAGGTTTACTAAAGAAATTGAGAAATGAAGTTACATATTGCCTTCTTCATTGAGCCAAACATATTCTTGTACATCAGCATTGCAAGCTCACAAAAATTTAGTTGTTTTGACCACATGGATTGACTGAATAATGAACACATTAGCCTTTGACAAAGTGATTCTTTATATAAGAAAGAATGGAACAGATAGTATACAGCAAAAAATTAATGTGCCCCTTCTGTCAAGAAACAATTAGTTATATGTAGATTGCCTCTTCCCAAAATGGGAAACAGTTTATTATAAATTACATATTTTAATGGTAGGGAGTTCACAACTGAAGCATGGATTTTTATTGATGTAACAAAAATTAATGAAATGGTCAAAGAAAAATGTGAGATCAAACTCGAAATCAAATCTGGATATTATGGTAATCCATAGCAAATGATTGCTAGCAAAAATATTGATCAACATGTTTTTAAAGAAACAAAAATTTTAAATTATATACAAAAAATCTCACGGATTTAGTACTTTGAATACCCTGCTCCCTCTGCAAGAAATTAGCTTCTATAAGTAACCTATAAAATTACATAAATAGTAGTTATGATGAGATTCCTTAAAGGAAAAATTTTAATGGCTCCCGAAATACTTATTAATATTTTCTTTACTTTTAAAGTTTTTCTTTTTCAAAAAAAATATAATTAATTAGGTCTGCAAATATTATATGATATAAAATATAACTGAATAAATATTACTGTAATTTATATAAATACATTTTTAGTAGACTATCATTTTTTTAAATATAATATACCCGAGATTGAGCATAAACATTTTTAAACAAAATAAAAATATTTTAACCAACCAAACTTATAATAAAAAATATTAAAATAAAGAAATACTGAACATTAATGTTATGTACATAATTTATTTTAAATAAAATAACAAACAAATAAATTATACAGATAAATATATAATAATAAAATATAGATAATTAACAACTCAATCTTTACTAATCATGCTATAACAAATACTATAATTATATTATTACTTAACTATGTAAATGAATTATAAATGTTACAAAGTACTGGTAACAAAATATCATGAACATTACTTTTGCAATGCATAAATTATGACCAATTGCTTACCGACCTCTTACTTTTATACTTTAAAATTAAACACAAAGGATTCTAATGGAATTTTTTGTTTAAATTATATATTAAAACCATCAATTAACTTAGATAATTTATCTTTAATGTTACATTATGCTGTACCACAACAGCATTAGTCTGTTATATTACAGAACAGTTGTAAATAAAAATATAATAAATATCTATTACTCAACAAATAAATTTTGATGCTATTTAATTTTTTGTAAATGTTTTGTTACAGGCAATATTCCAGGCAATAAAATCTGTCCCATAGAAAAATGTTTAAATCCCATCAATAATGATAATCAGACAAGACATACCAAATAGAAGCAAACAAATTAACAAACTAAAAATAAACTCGCACAACAAAGAATGGTACAACGCTTTGAAATTCTTAAGTGTAGATTATTAAAAAAAATTATGTCATTCCAGAGTTGTTTCAATTTGATGAGGTTTTTTATTGCCCTAAGAACATCTTGGAAAGATAAATACCATAATAATTGTTCTGTACATTAGTTACTACTGTTTGTACAGTTTCAGCTGAGATAGGTAATTGAATACTGGGTACAGAATGCTTAAAGTCGCAATTAATAAATGGAAAAAGCAAAAGATATGCTAAAAACTAATTAAAATAAAAATTAATATTTTAAAGCTTTAAAAATAAATTATTTTTACATTCAAAGCTTGAAATGTAAAATAAATTCCTTTCTCAAACATAAATAACAAAACTAATTTGAAAAAATGATTGCTCATTTATGTATAGTATTGAAGGTTTTGAAGCATATTTTCTGATTTCAATTAAACTCATGGAGCACATATTTAAGTAGAACTGAAAATTAAGTTTTCATTGATAGATGGAGTTGCTTTCAAGGATATGTGTGAAAGTGCTAAGTGGAGATCTTATGGGAAAGTTTTAACTTTTCCTCTTTTCTTATAATTTTGGTGGATCACGTATAAAATTTTCAGAGTGATGCTGAGGATTAGTGTTTTCCTTCCTGTGCAGGAGGAAGACAGTTTAAGGTCCTGTCAGAGAATTTAAATTTTCAACTGCTTCTTGATTGTATCTATTATTTAGGTTCTAATCAACAACAAATTCTGATCTGGTGATCCTTAAATATAATCTGCTGGTACACTCACTAAGTAGACAAGACATGGGGCTACTTGTCGAATTTGTTTTAGGAAAGCTATATTATTTATAATTTCTAGAATAAATATGAATAAAACAATTAAATCTACAAAAAATTTCACAAATTAGATTATTTCAATCCTTGAAGTTCTTGAAGATTTCTAACATTACAGATGATAGTAAAATTCTGTTTTGTATAATGTGATAACCTGTGGTGTTTTGGAAATTTATTGAAGGTTTTGATGAAAATATATATTGCCTGTAACCTACATAATTGTAATACATAAATAAATAATAATGAAAAAAAAGATTACCATTATTTTCTGAGAATAATACACAATATATTTTCTTGACAAATTGATAATTACACTTCTAAAGTTTAAATTTCATTCAGTAAAATATATATGTTTTAGTATTTATCATTTGGCAATTAGAGTTAGTAATTCAAAATATTTCTTGTTTAGGCCAAATGTCAGTTGACAATTTCTGAATTCAGAAGACAGAAAAACATAACCAAAAAAGATAAATATTAGGGAATAGAATTAATTTTTAAATAAAGATATTTATGTCTGTTTTCTATGAAATTTTCTTTATATTTTTAAACCTGAAAAATTCCATCATATAATTTAATTAAAAAACTCTATTGAGCATAGAAAATAATAACATTGATATTAATTTCAATAAAATTATCCTAACTAACAACTAGATTATAATTAAATAATTTTTAACAATGTAAATTTAAATAATATATTATTTATAAAAAAAAAGTATATAAATATATAAAACTTATATATCATATAGCATGCAGATTATATCTATATAATCTTGAGATGTGTAGTATATATATATATATATATATATATATATATATATATATAAAATCCATTAATAACAAATAACATTATTATTAATCTTAACTAAAATGAGTATTATTACATTTGTTCATAGAACTTACTCTGAAATATATATCATAGATATATGGGATTAAAACACTGGTGGTTCAACCAATGACAACAATATCTTTGCCTTGAAAACATGAAAGTGACAAATTTTAAATAAAAACTTTTATTTACAAAATCATTGTATAATTATTTACAAAATAATTATTGTCAATTTACGAAATGAGACATCATACGAATCAATCATTATTGTCATAATGTTACATAGCATACTCTAGTGCTGAAAGAAAAAAAATTAACTTGTCATGATACATTATATTTTAAAATGAAAAATTAAAACGTTTTAATACTTTACAAAAAATATTTTTTTTTCTTTAGATTCTATGATGTACAACTTTTTATAAAGCAAATATCTTAAAATTCCTTTATAAATACAAAGAAATGTATTATTTCAAACATAAATCATTAAATTTTGCAAAATAAAACGGTTTTATTAAAATCAGAATAAAAATAATCTGATTAAATTTGTCACTAAGATTATGACATATTATTATATTGATGTCCCACCAATAATTAAACATGAACGACAGACAGTCGTGTAACACTAAAAACTAAAAAAAAAGAAGAAAAAAATATATACAGATATGTTTGGAAATTACCTTCCAAATTATTTATTTTAAGATTAGTATGTTAAAAGCTAGATAATTAACAGGAGGCACATACCTCATTATATGTTAGTAAACATAAATCAGTTAAAATTGCCTAAAATGGCATACTTTTCCTTCCATTTTTGACTGACAATGTACAACCATAACTTAAAACTTAAGTTGGATGACATGTCAAATCACCATGGAATTAATAAATTATAATAATTTACAACACAAACTACATTTTCCTCTGTAAAGCTTGCATTTTACTGCAAGTCAAAAGAGCAGATAATTACACGTTTACAAACTGTATGGATGACAAAACTGATAAACAAGTCTTTGAGAACGTTCTGTCTTTTTCATTATTCCTTTTTTGTAATACTGCCGAATAGATCTTGAAAGTTTATCATAATTCATAGCCGGCCTATTTTTCCTCTTTCCCCAAAGACGTGCTACTCTAACAGAATCTTCTATTTTGAAAACTCCCTTGCTTCGATCTAACCACCTAATACACGAACCATGAAGTTGTGGTTGAGCTAGTAATTCTTTTAAGAATTGCCAAAGATGTATGTGAGATCCTCCACCACCACGGCTAGATGGAACTTTGCCAGAACTTGATGAAGCTTGAGATGATGTTGTTGGTGAATCAGCTGGTTCATCATCATCATCATCTATAAAAAAATAAAAAAAATAAAAAAATGATGTATTTAACTTTAGTATTTTGAAGGAAATCATCATAAAATATAATAAATTACAAAATTTTAATTTACAAATAAAAACAGAGTATTAGGTATTAGTATTAGTATTAATGATAAGGTAGGAGAACCCAGAAACTAACAAAATGTAGCAAATTTATGGGTACGCATTTGCTGAAAAATGTGTTTTAGAATGAAATATATTTTTTCATGGATGCATATATTTCTTACATACATTTTTCTTTATATATACAAAGAAGAATATGTATTATACTTCTTTAGCTGTGCTATATTTTTACTCTAAGAGAAAAGTGTCAATTCTTTTTTTTTGTTTTTTCAATAAAAATACAGCACAATGTATATCAATAAAATAATTTACTAAATATCTAGTTTATTTTTTATCAATTTCAGTATTTCTTATATATTTTATCTATTTCTAAGTAGTGAAATAACTAACTATGAAGTTATACATAAAATTACATTAATACATTTTAATTCTTGAGAAACAAATTTATATGACTGTTAGAAAGATTATCATTATTCTAAATTCAATCAGTGTAATGATCAGTCTTCTAAAAGAACAGAAAACTAGAAAAGAGTGAGTATAAAGATGCAAAGAAAGCAAGCATCTTTTTTCAGAGCATTAGAATCATTTTCTGGCCTTTCTGATAATTGCCTTGCACTTTTGCAGATACGATATTGGATATTTTATTCTGAAACTTACATATGAAAAATAATCATGAACAAAGACATGGAAGATTGAAATTAGAATACAGTTTGGAAAGAAGAATATCAAGAGACGTGTTATAAGAGGCAGGAAGTAGAATAAGGAATGGATGATAGTGTATACAGCAATGACATAACTAGAAAACAGTAGGAATTTGATAATTTCCTAGAAAGAATTGGAAGATTTAAACTGCAGTGGTTCAATCAAATTAGTAAAATAAAAGAGAGCAGGTTTTAAAAGAAAATATTATGCTTAAATGAGGAAGATAGAAGAACAATATAAATCAGGGATAAAATGGATGATCATGGTGATAAAAGTGGAGATATGATGAAAGCATTAGTGGAAACACCTTTCCAAACACCTTTTCCGTTCTTGTATGAAGGAAGTTGGAGAATAGTAGTTAAGGCCTAATCTGAGAAAAATTGGAAGAGAAGAACTGATAACAATAGATGATATAAGATTAAGTAAAAGCAGAGAAAAATCAGATGCCTTAGGAGTTTTATAATGTATGATGACTTATATGGTTAAGGGATAATAAACACATTAAATGTATGAAATAAGTAGACTATTTTTAAACAATTTCTTAAGAGGAGATTCAATAAACGTATTTCAACATTATTATGACCGAATCATTGTGTATAGAGCAAAATTATTATCAGGTATATTATATTATTTTTTTTCTTTCGTAAGTTATTCAGATCTGTTTATCAATCAGCAAACAAAGTTGGGTGTGGTTAACATAATAGAACAGTTATTATAAATAACATTATTTGTTTAACCAATTCAGGCTAGGGCTTGGGCATTTGATTGATAGGTTGTATGGGTGTTTGGCAAGGTCATTTTGCATCAGCACTCTTTATGTATTACTCTGCCCTGCATTGTTTCAACTCAAATTATTAATTTTTTTTTATTATAGAATTTTTTTCAGGCAATAAATAATTTGTACATAAACTAATTTTTTTTCAGGAACATTTTTTTACATTACAGTTATAAAAGTATAATTTTTTGTTGCAATAATTATAAAAGTTTATTAAAATAGATAATTAGGTACATTATTTATTTTAAAAGTTAAAAAAATGAAATCTTCAGTACGTACATTTTATTCAATATTTTGACATGAAAACAAACCAATATGTAAATTAAAGGATAATCTTTTGATAAAGAGTTTGTTGTTATAGCCACTCTAAAAATATATTACTTTCATTTATACTTCTAAAAAATGTAAAAAAAGTTTTCTAAGGCAGTGTATATAACATATTATTTCATGGCAGAAAGAAGTAATTATTTTTTTTTACACTCTTTACCGTAGTCAGGCATACAAGGCAACTAAAATATAAATACACTTGCCAGAATTGCTTTTTCTGAGAAGTAAACTTTTGGTTTAATGGATCTCAGTTTTAAAAATTTTGAATTTTACAAGTCTTAAAAAAATCTAATTGATAAAATGTTGATATCTGCATATGCAGTATAAAATAAACTATAGGATAGTTACAGAAACTGAAATTAAATGAAATATATTTTAAAATAATATTTGTAGCTGTTCACTCTTTGTAATTACTGAACTGTGGTAAGATGTTGTTTTAATCTGAAATAACTAAACCATTATCATTATTTTTTATTACTTTATGCATTGATACTCTGTATTATTTTGTTTATGTAACAATTCTTTTGTGTTATACAATTGAAATCATTTTTTTACATTCTCTATCGTTATTTTATAAAAGTTTCACCAAACTTATTTTATCTGTTGCTTAATTTATTACATTATATAATTAGAGTTAAATTATACTGGATAAAAAATAGTTACAACTGATGTTAATATAATTATTAGCTGAAAAGGCCAATAAAATAAAATAAAAATCTGTACCTATATTTCAAGCACTGTTATAGTGTGTAACGTTGCAATTTTATTGTATTTAATCAAAATTAATATTTCAGTCTATATAACTGAGTCATAAAAATAAAAAAAAAAACATTGGTATACATGACTAGTAAATATAGTTTGATATTGTATGATGGTGTATTGAGATCAATGTGGACTAATTACATTCAGTAAATTTCAATAACATGATTCTAGCCAACTTTCTTTCACTCATGCTCTTATAAATGACTTATAAGTTACTGCCAACCAATACTTGTACAAAAATGTCTATTATTTTTCTAGTTTGCACATCAGTCTTGCTTATGTGCTGATCAGAATTTAGTAAGGAATACTTTGAGGTTTCAATGAATAGGTTACTAACTGTTTTTTTTTTTTTATTATACTTTTTAAGTTAGCCAAAAGGTATTGATGAAGTATTCATGAAGTAAATGAAGTATTCAAGTAAATGGTAGATCTAAAGTTGTAAGAAAATAGTTTAACTAAATCAGAATCTCTAAAATACTAACAGGAATCTTAGACATAACAAAAATTTACTTGGTTTTATAGATTTGTCGAAAAATTAAAAACAGTTTAATAAGTTTTATTTAAAATATAAAAATATGCATGGAAAAATATCTAAAGGAATTGGCTTTATAAATAATATTTTCATTAAAAAAAAGTTATTTCAATGCTAATTAACAAATTTTTTTTCTTGAATCAATAAAACAATCTGAAGCAGAGAGAAGAAAATGTTTAAGATTACTAGGTACAATATAGTAACTAATACAAGGAAATTGAATAAATAGGATGTTAGATTAAAAAAAAAAGCCTTTATTATGAAAAAAAAAATGAAATTATAAAGTAGTTCATTAATAAATACATGTAAAAAATTAATGAAAATCATGGATTTTATCATATATTTAATTTATTAGTTGTTACAAATAAGGTTTAATAAGTTTTTGTAGGGCGATAATTATCTTTATTACAGGGGGATAATAAATACACAACAATATTTATATTGTAATATATCTTATATAGGTAGAGCAGGAACAAAATTGAATGCCAATGTCACTTAACATGACAATGGGTTGTAGCAACTCGCATGTATCTCATAAGCCACTCCCTGAATGTAAGCTGCCAACTTCCAATTTCACATTGCTATGGGAAAACCAGACATTCTCTCTAGTTATAATATATAACTTCACAACAGAAAAGTAAATCTATTGCACAGAATTCATTTAGTAATTTAAAAATACATTACAGTAAAATAAAGATTAAGCTAATTACTGTATATGAGTTTATAAATATAACGACAAATAATTTAGTGATAACCTTGTTAGATTTAAAGTCATGAATTTATTATCAAATAACCAACTACTAAAAATATGAAAAAAATTGATTTATTCTCTACAATTAAAAAAAAAATTATTTTATTTTTATGACCTTGGTCATGCTTTAGGATGCATTTTAATGAGAAGATGAGGTGGATGAAGGTATAGGTGAAAAATATGCCAGATCCTTGTTGAGAATCAAACTTAAGACCAGTTGATCTAGAAGCCAGCATGCCAATTAAAAAAATAAAATAATTTAAAAAGATTCATTGTGTAATATACATAGCTCAATCTTAATTAAATAAAAAATACAGTTATCCTGTTATTCAGTACAGGAAGATATATATTACAGAAATGAATTGAAACAAGGAAGTTAATAATGAATTATGAATATCACTCAAAATATTTAAGCTTTCAAAATTATCTGAATTATAGTCTATTGATAAATCACATGGGTGAAAGTTGATCAAGAATGAGTTTGTTGATAACTATCAAATTAGTCATCCAGTAATGTAAGATTTAGTAAGTGTGAGCAGGTATTAAAGTTTTTTATATCAGTTGGTTCAGGGTTCAATTCCTAACAAGGATCTGCCAGAGTATATCAATAACTTTGACATTCAAATTAAATGAAAGTAATACAAAATTGTTAATTATTTAAAAAAAAAAAGAAAAAAGTATTTATATTTAATGAACTTTCTCCCTAAAAAAAAAGTCCATTTTTTTCCTTGTATAAAGTAAAAGAAGTATTGTAATCGTGAAAAATTTCAGTTTTCAGATTTCAATGGAAATATCCATTTTGACCATCTCTGAATTTATTTTGACTAGTTTTGGTGTAACATCTGTACGCACATATGTATGTATGTTGTATAACTCAAAAACGATTAGCCGCATAATGTTGAAATTTTGGATTTAGGACTGCTGTAACATCTAATTGTTCACCTCCTCATTTGATTACAATCGACTGCACCAAAAGTCTCCAAAAAATGCAAAAATCCAAAACAATTTGGATTTTGGACTTTTTTTTAACTGCAGTAATAAGCCCTTATTGAGAGCTTTTCAATGATATATTTTCATTGGTTCCAGAGTTATAACCAAATAAAATTTTAATTAATAAAATATTTGGATCTTACAAGGGGAAGGCATATCGGTTCAAATCCGATTTCATCTCCTTTTTTTTATTTTTTTTTATTTGAATATATTGATTTATTAATAATTAGTGAAATGGAATTTTATGTACTTTTCATTTTAATTCAAAAATTTTTACAGAGGTTAATAAATACTAATAAATCATTACATTTAAATTAAAAAAAAAAATTTTTTTAAATATATGTATATGAAGTTGTATTCGAATTGATGTACATGGTTA
Organism: Lycorma delicatula; assembly: GCF_047948215.1. Lineage (NCBI taxonomy): Eukaryota > Metazoa > Arthropoda > Insecta > Hemiptera > Fulgoridae > Lycorma > Lycorma delicatula. The sequence continues at coordinate 59,843,121 of NC_134456.1, forward strand.
CAGATCCGACATGTTCTCACTTACATAACTACTTGAGTGACGTGAAACAAAATTAATATATAAACTAATATAAAATGTTGATACGGACATCACAAAAAAGTGATGCAATGTGGTATCCACCACGATGCAATTGTGTAACTGTACACTTTAATAAAGTATTGGAGGATTGTATCTCACTTTCAAATGTAATAAGTTTAAATGAAATGCACCAAAAAATTTGTAAATGTAATTTAATAGTCATACAATTAAGTCATGTGGTATCCACATCAGATTTTTATATTTATTTTACATCCATATTAAACATTTATTTTACATACTTAATAAAAAGTAAATTTAATTAAAATAAATTTAATCTGGTTTGTGTTGAGAGTTTTATATAATCTTCAATATGAACTTTCATGGACGGCATTGCATGTTTAAATTAAAGGTAAGCATACTTTTGGTTGAATTTTTTCTGTTTACTTTGGACAGTAGAATCAATCATGTACTAACATCTGCAGCTATTAACAACTTCATGTGTTATTTTCAGTTAAGATAACTAAGCTTTTATTATTATTTTTTTTATTCTGTATGTAAATAAAACAGAAAATTCTAAGAATAGTTCCAGTGTTATAAAATAAATTTTAACTATTCTGATTACTTTATATGTTTTAATTAACATTATACTTTCTTAACTGGCCATTTAAGGGTCTGTTAAGAGTGTATAATGTCAATTGGTTTATGGTGTTGTTAAGATACAAGCAACCACTATTGAGTCTTTTTTTAATTGGTGTCCAACAACTACCAATGTGTAGCTAATAAAACTATAGAATAAAAGTACATATAACTTTTACTAGAACTTCAAAAAATGTCTTCTTTAATTACTTTTGGAGATAATTTACAAGAGAAAATAGAACTTTTTTCAGAATATTTATCATTTTATGAACTAACAAATAACATAGTAATGAATTTTTTAATTTCTAAGTTTTATGGTAAATTTTGTAAGTGGATGTTACATATGTATGTATCATATTTATTAGGAATATGTATTTACAAGGAAAGTAATAACAAAAACAAAATATTAACGTTACACTAATTTTAGAAGTAAAAATTACAATGATGCTTGTGTTTGGTAACTGAAACTTTAACTATAAAACTGCAGTAAAAAAACAAATAAATATAGTAGAATTAAAGGTATTTTTCATTACGTTTCTAATTCAAGGAAATACTGCTGGATGGTAGTAATAAAGTATATTATTTAAATATAATTTTTTATGATGTTTCTTTTAGAATATAAAATAACAAAAGAGAGTGTTGTTTTTAGTTTTTGTGTTAGAGAAGTTAAGTCAAGGTAGACTGGTTCTGCAGCCCAACACACACTACACCACCACCCACAGATCTAGCCTTGAAGTAACAACGCGGAATTAAGAGCAGATATTACTATAATGAATATTACTATCTCCTTCTACCTGACAATATTCTATCATCCAGTTTAATGCAATGTCACCTTGAAACAAAATCATTATCACCATATATAAAACTGTAAATTCCATATAAACCATTAAACAGTTTAGAATATTTAACGCACATAAACTTTTGTATGTAAGTATGCGTATGTGTAAGTATGTATATATGTGTGTACACACACATACACACACACACACACACATATATATATATATATAGTTTGTATTGTAATCAGAAAATTTATTTATTTATAAAGATAAATTAATTTTTTTTTTAACAGTAAATTGTAATTTTGCGTAAGTTGAATGCTACGGTAATGCAGACAAAATTATGTAATTGAAATTAATGTTTATATACAGACAAAATTTTTCATTATAGAAATACATAATGATAAGGAAGTAATGAAAAGTATTAATTAGATACTGCATTCCTGTGAACTTAAATTGAATTGAATGTTAGAAATATTTTTGATTGACTTTTATATTATTCATTTAAATAATATATTGCATGATGGATCCCAAAAACTGATGGAAGTAACTAACCTGATATGACACAAAAATATGCCTCCAAAAATTGCATAACCATTCCTAAGAATAACAAGCATCTCATGCCAAGCTTATTAGAACAAAATAAGGAATTGATTTGTATGCAGTTGCATTCTTTCCTGATCTGAAATACTGTTGCATATTAGTGCCAAACTGCAAAATATTCACGCAATTTAACTCAGCGGCTAACTAATAATGTCATTACTGCTTCAGAAGGCAACCCTAATTAGTACCGTAATAAGTGATGGTGATTTGCATACATCACAAATATAAATAGTAAAATTAAGAATCAATAGAGAAAAGTATCTAATTAGTGTATTCTTTTCAGAAGTAAATAAAAAGTTAAACATATTTTTTCCACTATTTTGAAGGGGGATTAGAAAGGGAATTATAGATAATTAGGAGAGAAATGAATCAGATTAGAACAGCAATAAAATATATAGATACGGGAATTAGATATAGGTACAGCCACAGAAGTTTAAAACCTTAATATTTATAATTAAAAAAGTTAAACTTCATTGAATTCTGCAACAGAGAAGATTATCTTCTATTTATTTTAAAATGTTCAAGCTCTCAATGTTACTTAAACATTCAAGATTTGAAGGCATTATAAATATCTTGACTAAAATTTGTCTTGCAACTTCTTTCTTTACATCTAATGACATTGCTTTGGAAAAAAGATGTGATCATCAGGTGAGATTGTATTTATCCATTATTGTGGCTAATAAAGTTAGAATATTAAAATACAAGAATTTATAAGAACAACATATTTCAGCATTAGTCTACTAGCAACAGTACATTTATAAGTTACCTGGTGTCTATTTGTACTATCATGTGTTTAAGTGTATTTTGTATAATATGTATATGAGCTTCTTGCATATTTTCATTATTATTATATTAAAATAGTACATTAGTTCATAGGGTTCTAATTCAATCCACAGATAATAACACTATTTTAGAAATTATTTAATTATTATTGAATAGTAGTAATTTGTCAGTGTTTCAGTCTGTTTCATATTTTGAAAGTTGATTTTCTTTTTGAGGTTCAAACTTCTTTGATTATTAGCTTCTGATAAACGGCAACGGCATGCTCTAACATTACATCAAAGACTATTAACTTTTGTGATACATGAAAATATGATTATTAAATGTGACTCTGATATTTATCCTTATTTCACACTCTTAATTTTCCAAAATGAAATACTCTAAGATGTTTTTATTACCTATGAGGTCCCAAATTTACTTTCCAGAATTTACTAAATTTGCATATAAAAATGTTAACAATTTGCATATAAAAGTGATAACAATATTTCTACTTATATTGGAATCCAAGTCCTTTTTCATAATACATATATATATATATATTATAGATATCTAAATATATATATATATATATATATATATATATATATATATATATATATATATATATCATTAATGAAGCTAATTAATCACTGAAATGCAGTGTTAACACAGTGTCAGAGAAAAAGGGAAACTATAAAGAGAAGAAAAAACTGAAAATAAATCATAGCATATACAGAAATTCAAAATGACAGGGTTTTATGTTGTCTGGAGAATGAATAACATCATAGAAAAATCTCATGTAAAAAAATTAACTAGATTGCTAAATCATACCTTCAGACAATTAAATTTACATAATAAAGAAGTAAAAGGAAGAATAGTCAAACAAATTGTTAGAAAGGCAAAAGGAAGCAAATATATAAATAGTAATTTGATTAAAATTACATGATTTTGAAAAGATCAAAAGAAAAAAAAAACAGAAAGTAATGTCTAAACATTCAATGATTGAGCAACAATCAGTTAAATATAATCAAAAAATATAATATAACTGATATATAAGTTATATCTCTTCTTTTCTTCTTATATGTCCATCTTCTTCATAAAATTTAACATTAAAATGATCTCTCCGACTCTTTGTCAGAAGTCCTTGAAATCTTATAATTCTTGGATGTAAAAAGATAATGTTTCTTTGATATTCTTGACGCATCCATTCTTTGTAAATAATCCAAAAATTACTTTTGTTATTCTTCCATTTTTGTATTAAAATTGTATACATTAAATTCTCTTTGTTCTTCAAAATTTTACTTTCATTATATTTTTGTAATATATGTTGCTATAGATCTAAGAAAAACTAATATAACTCAGAACAAAGTTCAATATCTAGATGAGACAAATTCCATCCATCTTAATTTAGGTTTAACATATTCAATGGTACATATTACACAATTTTTATCTTTAACTGATTCACAGAGAGGCAATAGTTGAACATTATTGTTATTAGTTTTTGGTATAGCATTATGTTTCTAATAAGTTATTGCTCACTGTGCTTTTGTATCATTTGTTTTACATATATGTTGCAGCAATTTCAACTGAATTTTTAGAGAAATTTTTTTTTTGCTTTTTTAATATTCATGATGTAATTTATGAAGTTTAAGTGTACTTTATTAAGTTTATAAATTGTTTCATAAACAGTAATATGTAATTTTGATTAATAATCTATTAGTATATTCAGCCTTGAACAATATACTACTTCTCTTATTATTAATGTCTAATAAATTTTACTTCATAGTTATGAGTTTATCATGGTAGATTAAGAAAAAATAAAATATAAATGTATAAAGACAAAAAACAGTTATAAAAACCATTATTTTTATTCAAGTTTAAAAAAATTACAATCACTGGATAAAGATTATCATTTTTAAACAGTAAAGAAATTGTTTTTTCTTTACTGTTTAAAAGTGATAATGACACTAAGTGAATACAACACCTGACAGACAATTATTTTTGAAATAAAATATAAATTACAATTCATCCAAGTAATTATGTTCTGTTTCCTCAAAAATAATTTGAGAACTAAAGTTACATAGTCAAGAAAGATATTTAATAAGTCATCAGAAATCAGCAAAACCTAAATGAATGGAAATTTTATACTGTTAACATCATTTGCCATAAAAAAATCTACAAAAAAAACGTTATAGAAATTACTGTAAATAATATCAAAAAGTATAGAACAATGCTTTTACTTCATTCTGTGTCATAGACACGTATTACAAATAATTTTCTTATACTTTAGAGAAAGAAAGTCAAGACTAAACTAGATCAAACTCCTATTTTGTTTCCATTAATAAAACAATATAATTATAATATAATAATAAATATATTAAAATAAAGATACAAGGAATAAATAAAAGGAATAAAATAGTAATAATAAAACTGATGAAACAGTAAATAAAGACAGAATTAAGAAGAACTTTTATGTTTAATTCACATCAGTTCAATATTGTATTTTTTAACTGTTTATTTACATGAATTGGATAAGGTGAGACCTGAAGGGCTTAAAATAAAACTAAACTCATATGCATTCTGTAGAAGTCAGTGCTAATAATATAGATTAATTCATTTTGATGAAAAAAGCAGATTGGAATTTTTATAATACCATAAGTAGTGAGTAAATCTTAAATTAATAATGTTCCAAATTTTATTTTACCCGTACATACAGAACATTTTAAAAAAGAACTATAAGGCCATTGAGAGTTAGAATAATAAAGATTAAGTAAAAGCAAACAATAATGAATATTACCGTCATATATTATTATTAGCATATAACAAGTTTTATTAGTATAAAACAAACAGTATTAAACTTAAAACAAATTTGACAAATCATTGTCACAAAAAAAAAAAATTAAAAATGCCAAAACTATCATAGAATATTGGGATGACGTAAATCTTAAATAATAAACTATTTTATAAATATATTTACGTTATAATAAAAAGAAGTTTTTACATATAACAGGACCAATTCATGTAAGAGTTGGGATCTCCAAGTTACATTGCATCATTGGAATATTATACAGTGAATGGGGAAAACCCAGCATTATGTTTAACACATCATGATTATCATGTATTACCATAATAAATAATGCATAAAGGTTACATACTAGCTAATAGTTGTACATCTTTTTTCTAAAAACCTCTGTTATAAGGATTCCTTTGCATTTCTTAATTTTTTTTCTTAGTAAGCTCATATATATATATATATATATATATATATAAATCATTAAACTTGGTTAAATTTTATATATTGTGTAATTATTTTTCAAAGAGAATTATAAAAATCATTTGCAATAATTATCTAAAGTAATAAAATTAAATTTATTAACATAAAAAATAAAAATTAATAGAAAATTACGAGAAAATTTAAAATTAAGTGTAGTATATGATTATTAAACAAACTGCAACAAACTAATGAAACCTTTGTATAAGATCGATCATACATATTCATTGATAAACCAAACTATTATATTCAATGATGCAGTTATTATATATTTTCAAACATTCAGAGAGTCCATACCACAGAAAAACCAAAATTCATACATGAAAAATATTTGATGAAAAAAGTATCAAAATCAATGCTTAAAAATCTTCTGGCTGAAAGATATACCCTTTCAGAAAAAAAAAATATATATATATTTTTAGAAGAACAAGTTTTTTAAGTTAAATATTTAGAAAAAAAAATGCTTTGAAGAAATTATAAAAATTTCTTTGTTCTTTGTGAAAGAAATCTGTTCTTGAAATCAAATGAAGAATTTTAATGTAGTGATCAGAAACCCAAACAATTGAATTACAAAGGAAATCACAAAATAGTATATTTCATGTTCATAAAAAATCAAAAATATTGATATCAGTAAATGTTAAACATAGATTTATAATCTATTAAACCAACATCTAGTAAACTGAAACATCTGCTTTTCATCGAAGATTCTTGGTTCGAATTCTTGATCAGGTACGTCAGTTTTTCACATGTCACTTATTATACTTCAAATTATACTCCCTGGCACAAGCATTTAATCCTATATGATGAAATAATGTTCCAAAAAATAAAATATGATCAAATATCATACATTCCAATAAATTAATATTTAGGATATCTAGGATGTATGGATTTTTTTATCATCCAGTATTAAAAACTAGTTCCAAAAACGCAACAAAATGGAATATGAAATATTATAAAATAATTTCAATTATCATTATTTATTCTTTATTTTACGTAAAAATATTTTTGGGCATAAATGTGTTCTTAAACATGTATGAGGCTGTAAGGTATACAAAATAATACCAAATTTTAATCTTGTTGTATATCAGGGTATAATTTCATCAATTGAGTTATATAAACTGTCTAGGGTAGATTACAGTACTAAACCGAGTAAAAATATTTACAAATGTCTACCTTTCTGAGCACATACTGGCTATTTAATTTTATGAAAACACATCCAGAGTTCAATGTGGCATATAATTTTAATACAAGAATCTTATTTACTCTTTACACCTTTAATTATTTGAAAATTCTTAAAAATATGAATTATTCAGTTAAATATTTATAATTTGTTTTATTTTCTATATTTATTAAGTAACCTTAAAAAGCAAAATTTGTTTAAAACAACCAACCTATAAAAGAAAAATTATGTTTAAAATATTATCTTTACACAAAATGACAAGTATAATTTTATTCAAAAGGTTTCACTGAATTTATCACAATGAATTAAGAACTAGTATTTAACTTACCGTCAGAAGCATCACCACATGAACTGCTCGACTGAGTTGTAGTATCTTGCAATAAAGCACTGACATCAACGTTTGTCTCCTCTAGACAGGCTGCTTTCCAAATCTCAAGCTGTGCATGCAGCAAGCTACCACACTATTTGAAAAAAAAATTAGGCAATTAATTACAATCGAATTTTAAGTAATTGAATAATAAATTAATTTATTTTAAGACAATAAATGCAGTTTCATAGACATTAAACAATTTTTTTATCTGACTGTTGTTCTACAGTTGCAAAGATATTACTTATAGATTTCTATAAATAGAGTAATTAGGATAAAAAGGAAAACAATAAATGCCTTAATGTCTTAATTCCAATACCTGTATCTTAATTTTAGTAGAATAATAATAGGAAAAAAGGATGTTTAAAAAAATATTTAAATATTCACCAATCCCAACATCCAACAGCTTGAAACTAAAACAGTGAAAAAAATAAATAAAGTGTAATAAAAAATCAACTAGTCACAACTTTTACTTTAAAATGAAATAATTTTTTTTTCTTCTAACTTAGCAATATTTAAAAAAAATTAAATTAATTTTTTAAATTTATTATTACATATTTATTTTAAATGTATAAAACTGAATTCATAACAAAGCCAACACGGTGTGTGTGTGTGTGTGTGTGTGTCTTATTTGTAAAAGTTGTTACTGTAAATATATATAATTTTTTATAAGAAGTATAAATACTAAAAAGTATAATAAAGTTAGTACTTTGTGATTCAGTAGAACCACTGAGAATGCATTCACGAATAATATTTCACAATTTAGAACAATCTGGATAAGGATTTCTTAACTTATCAATCAAAACAAGGCTATCGAAATTCGAGCTGTAAAAACATTTTTCCGGATTTATCTGATAAAAACTTCTTAAAGGGTCACAAAAAGTTTTCTTTCAATCACTAAACGTAAAACTCAACGGCTAAATTTTGATATGTACTTGAAGAAAATTTGATTCTCCAATTCCAAAATACTATCCTCTCAAACTCGACTTCATTTAATAATATATTTGAAAATAAGCAATAACGTTAAAAAAATCTTTATATTTTTATTGTTATGTATGTAGTTTTTAGCTTCAAAAACATCCTATTTAATTTAGGTTACGTGAAATATTTTAATAAAGGAAACAATTGGAACTTTCTCTAAAAGTAAAAAGTTGCAACAAAGGTTTTGGGCTAATCCGACCCTTTTTAGCGTAAGGAATACAAATTTTAAAAAGTCACGGTTTCCTCTATCCATTTTAAAAATATATTAGTGATTTATCTTCTATTGTACTTAAATTATATTATAAAAATTTGAGCAACATTGAAGGTTGGAACAATTTTCAATTTTTTTCGAAACTGTATTCATAATATTTTCTTCAATTGTTCAGAATGAAATTTTTCATAAAATCAATCCATTTCAAGATATATTTACCAATTTCTAGAACTTCCCAATACTTTATTTGGTTGTCTTCCAAAATTTAATACTATAAGTTTCTTTAATTAACTTTAATGTTAAAAAATAAAGTTTAATTTCTAAAAAAAATACAGTAGTTTATTTAATCTGGTTCCAGAGTTATTAAGACTTGCTCGACACATATACGTAAGTATTCATTCATTCTTACATAGAAGTAGCCTTGAATGCACGTAGAAAAATATATAAGGGTTGAATTAAGAATATAATTATTTTCTACTGAAGTCAGTTAAAAATTAATTAATTCTTCAGGAAAATTAACCATTGTATTCTAAATCTACGCGTATATTGAAAACACTTTTTTATGTTTTGTTAATTCGTATTATTTAAGCATTTTTGGCACGTTTACATTAAACATTACATAATTTTTACTGTAATTTAATTTTGGTGTGCATAATAGGGTGTAAGTGAAGGAATACTGAATCGTGAAAATAATTATATCTGTAGAAAATGTAAAAAACATTTCTTTTTACTATTGTTTAAATAGTATCTTATGATAATTTACAAATTACGATAAGTAACAAAATATAATAATCTATATTTTGTGGTTTAAAATTACAAGACAAGAGGGTTCACAGCAGACGGCAAGGCTCCCTGATCGCCACCTTGAACGTCCAGTCACACGGAGAAAGTGGCCAAGACGACCAGTGAGAAGTTCGCCCTAGTTGGGGGTCAAAGACCTCGGGGAAACTAGACGCTGGAGAAAGTCCTTCTTATACATCGTCTCCAGTGTCTTTCCTCGCTTTAATATAGAAAACAACCATTTTCTTATGTATGAATTTGTTAAATAATAATAGAAAAAATTTATAACGCGAATCATATTTTATAAAAAAAGGATTTCATTCATTTTAATGAAACGCACGATTTCTACAGTACTACTGATATACAACAAATTTTGAAGAAAAAATATTTTTTCTAGAAAATTTAACAAAAATTTACAAAATATAAAATTCTATTTCTATTTCAATTTAAAGCCTGAAGTAATTTAGAGGAGAAGTATACATACACACACACACACACATATATATATATATATATATATATATATATGTATATGTGTGTGTATGAGCACGCGTGGGTGTGTTCAAATATATAAACTCCGTAAACATTATTCGAATATATTTTTTTAAATTGAGCAAATACAACACTTATTACTTAGTTTAATTATGTTAAAACGTACCTAAATATTGCTAGTATAAAAGTACAGATAAAACTAGTCAGTTTGCTAACACTAAAGTGGGAGAACCCTCTTGTTTTTCTGCTTTATCAACATTCTGAACATTTACTAATATTTCAAAGTAATCACTGAAATTTTATTAGGTTTTAAAAACTATTATTAAATTAAAAAAGAAATTAATAGCAGATCAGAAATCCGACTTACAAATCTTATGATCATAAGTTAATATATTATTTCCTTTTTGGATCAGGTACATTTTTCTTATATTTTTTTTAATAAATAAATACAATATACAGTATTTCTTTGGATTTTACTCTCATAATATAGACGGAATTAAATATACAGATATAATACATACGTACAAATTTTTTTCAGATACACATATTCCAGATATCACTTAATTTTTCTGAATTTAGGTGACTATAAATAGATACAACTTTAATTATCGTCTTGTCTTTTATTTCATAAATAAACAGTCTTCATAACCTACTCTAATTTAAGAACATAATTCATAGGACTCAGGCTACATTAATTTTTTCAGTGAAAAGATAAAATAAGAATCTTTATTGAACAAAATGTAAGTAACAAAAACAATTCAGGCGGAAAAAATACTAATTGAAAATCATCACGGTAAATTAATGGGAAGTTTATGGTTTAGTCTTCATTTGGGGGAAGTTTATTCTATTTATACGTAAATAGTTGTATGAACCGAAAAGATTTTCTTTAAAAATCTATCTATTACGTAAAAAATGATTTCTAGTTAAAGAACTTGCAACTAAATAAATCGTAAATGATTTTTAAACTTATTGTGTACTTAGATCAGCGGTCAAGAGTCTTGTTGCCACAGGGCCGTGTTATTGAGAAGGCCACCGCCAGCCGAGTGCTAAGTGGGTCATAGTCATTGTCAACGCGTATTTCTTATTCCTTTTCAACCATCTTCCATATAAATAAATACAACAAACTCACGTGATAGTGAACAGGTTGAGCACGTACTCACATATTCTCGCACTCTCTATCACCACTTCTTCTCTCTTTACCATAAAACAAACACGAATTCAGTAAATAAGTATCACAAAAATATTTAAATTTTTCAATACTCGATTAAAAATGAAATTATATTCAAAACTTGTTAAACCAAATTAATAATTAAATACCTGAGGCGCTCTTTGTTGAAATTCTTCTTCGGTCATCTGGACAAGACTGGCCCCTGGCGTAGAGAAGAAATCAGCAGCAGTTATCGGTTGGTTATATTGCCTTAAGTTCCATAACATCCATGATCTGACATCCTCTTCCGTCCACTGGTTGGGATCTACAAAATATAAATTAAAAAAAATATAATAAAAAATAAATTTCAGATGTATATTAGAAAAAAAAAATTGCGAAATTCTTGAAAAAAATCGAATGATATTTCACAAGTAATACACGTAACTATTAATTTCGTTTAAATAACTGAAATTTTTTTACAAATGAATGTAGTTTGTTCTTCATAAAATTCTTTCATAACGTACCTTTATAAAAACTAATTTAAAACTAATAATTTAAATACAAAAAATTAAATTTCTTCTTATTTTTTATGCTGAAAACAATTAACTGATGTTTCAAAACCAAATTTTGGTGATCTTATCGCTGAAACGTCTGGTAACTTATAAATTTATATTCGTTACAGATTTAAAATACTGAATAAGGGTGATCTCAAGGCAATACACCATCATATTTTTGAAACATCCATAATTCTTGTAATCAAAACATTTTAATAGAAAAGTGGAAAACACACTTTAAACCCCAACAGGTGTACCGAAATTATTTCATTTTTTTGTTTAATTATAATTTTAATTTTAACTGGGTGATGGTGATCGGATTCTGCAAAATGTGTTTTTTTTTTAAATGATATAAAAGTTAGGTAGGTTTTATTCGTTACTTAGGTTATATTTATTATTTTTTAATAGATTATGGTTGTTTTTTTGTTTTAGTCACTACTAAAACAAAAATAAAAAGTCATTAAGACTTTTTATGATGTAAGTCTTTACTGAAGAATTTTAAAAAACTATATAGGAATTATAAGTAACTTCTTTAATAATAAAATTTGAAGAATAATTCCTTTTTAATAAATTTTGACAATAAAAAAGGGCAATAACAGAAGTAGCAGCAAAAAAAAAAAAAATGATATTGAAAAAAACAAACACTTTTACGTAAAAATAAAATAAATAATACATTTATGAAATGTGATGTAAAAGATATTAATAGGCCAAGAGATTAGCACATTACAGAATAAAATAGAAAATTTGCATCTAAAGTAAAAAAAAGTACAGCTTATAAACATATACACACACAGAAATAAGTAACAGTAAATTAAGGTAAATTAATATTAAGACAATCATAATCTATACAAAATAACTTTGTAAGCAATGACAATTTTCCCAACAAGGTAAGGTAAATAAAACCATGAAGATTTCGTTAAATATGCATAATTATAACAGAATAAATTACCGTTTGTGTATTAATTAAAAATATACCCTAATTACTTACAATTTTCTTAAGTTGTACAAAGTAATTGATACCAATTATATAATTTTAATGGATTAATTATAAATTAAAAAAGTAAAGATTTTGATTTTTTTAAATACTTTTATTTTAAAAATATAAAATAAATAAAAAAAGCATAATTGCTTCGAAATAATTTTTTATGTTAAAAAATGAACAGCATCAGCTAAAATAACAAGTCATGAGTACCACAGGTGTTCCCCACTGAATTTTAGTTAACATTCTGACGCTTTCAATAACCAACTGTGAAATAGCGCACGCGTATAATTATTGTAATGTTTAAACTAAATATGATCTGCGTAACATTTCTTTGTTAGTAGAAGATCATTGTATGTGTTATTATACACATATATCGTTTTATATATACATAAAACAATTGTTTGCTTTAAACTTACCAACATAATAAATATTGTTACGCAAGCATACTAAGAATTTACTTTGCTGAGAAAGAATAAAACAAATAAAAAACTACTGCAAGACTTCTTGTAAAATTAAAATAATTAAATATAAAAATCAATACTTTGACGTAAATTATTATTGTTATTATGTACGTGAAAATAATTATATATACATTATTTACTTTGCAATTTTAAAATAAACGTATTTTAAAAATAAATACAAAATTTTAATTCAGGAATAAAGATTATTGCGCTTTATATTTATTACTTATCAAATTTTACCTCTCAACAAAACAAACGGAGAGCTATTATTTTCTTCTTTTTTTTGTGGTTATGAAGATGATTTAAGTCATGAACAATTTTAAAATCATTTTTGGGATTCAAACTAATTAGCTGAACGAGAAAACAACGCAATTACAAATTAAACAATTACACTTATTTAGAAACCAATTATTAAATATTTAATCATTTGTTTTTTATTTTTAATTTTTACTAATCTTTACAGGTGTTAATGAATTAAGAAAAAGTAACTAAATACATTAAAAGCTAACTAAATAAATATTACAATTATAAAGTATTAAACAAACGATTTTCTACGATAACAATGTTTCAATATTTGTAATTATCGTCTTAATTATAACAAAAACTTAAAAATTTTAAAATCTCTTAATATTTGCAAAAAAATTAACAATCTACTGGAACGCAGATAAATTTTAACCTCTAACATTTACATTATCTTATTTACATAATCTTATCATTTACATTATATAATATTTACATTATATATATATTTATTTATGTTTTATTCATTTAATTAAATTTTCATTTCAGGGAAGATCTAAAAATTCATAGATTTGTAACATCTTAAAAAATTTATTATTACAGTTCTAGTGATTAGATCTCAGTTAACATTAAATCGTTATGATTTTGGTATATTAATTACAACTATTGCTTAATATAAAGGTTAAATCTTAAAATCGATTATTTCAATATAAGTATGAAAATGTGATAAAAAGCAATGAAATATTTTATAAAGGAGAGCATGTTAAAAAAATTAAAGAATTATTAATAAGGCTAATTAAAATTAATAAACTATAAAATTTGATGGAATTTAAAATTTTCTAATCTTTTTGTTGTTACTTATATACTTTTATCAATGAAATCAATGTAAAATATTGAACTAATCAATTAAAAATTTGTTTTTTTAGGTATGAAGACAAATCAATGTTAATTAACTGACAAAATAAGATAAATAATTAGATATACATAATTATTGCTAAATTTAACAAAGGAAGTTAATTGATTTAATTCATCATTCAATTATCAATTAATTAATTATTTACTTTGGATTATGCTTTGAAATATAATTACTTAAGGATTAAAAAAAAAAAAAACCAGTTAATTACCAAACTAAATTTTAATTCACTTTTTATTAAATTATTATGTCCAAATTAACTTATTGTTTGAATAAAAAAAATCAGTAAAAATGTTAACCTAAAATCCTTTCTCTAAGAAATATTATAATACACCATTTCTTTTATCACTTAATTAAATTGTTTACTTCTTTTTAATGTACCCCTTTTCAGTGCAAGTGACTAAATAATTTTATAAATTAATTTTGTGTTCTAAAAGAAGTTTTAACTTTTTTTAAAAACAATCTGGACTGCAAATCTTCAATAAAATTTGAATTCGGTATGATTAAATATAACGCCAAAAGAATTACAAGTTTATTTAAAATACTAAAACTTATTTAAAAATGAGTAATAATTTGGATAACATAAGATACAAGCGTAGACCGAGTGATCATTATTTAAGGTGGAAGAAGGCGGCCTTGGGCATCATCAGGATCAGAAAAAAAGTGTGATGGCTGTCGAACCGGTTGCTACAGCCTGTAACACTTCCTTAGACTTGTACAACCACTGAAATTACATTTTCCTTAGAAATTAAATCTTGTTTAATTTTGAAAGAATTTACTCTGAAATATTAATGATTTAGGACAAGAAACTAATCGATATTAATTTAAATAAAATATCATCTTAATGACCTTTAAATATATATATAAATTAAAATTGGGTAGAATGGATTCAATTTGTATGTTGCCATTTGCCAATTTCATGAAAATATCAAATACATAAAATTTTAAAATAAATTCGTAAAATAATGAAAGGCATCAGCCTAAATAACAAATTTAATTTATAATAAAATTCTAATAACAAAAAGAAGTATAACTATTTACAATAACATAAAAAAAAGAAGTTGGGAGCAATAATTGCAATATAAACTAAGTTTATAATTAAGGTGAGATAGAAATTATTAACAGCACAAATTACTATCAGTAAATTTTTTTTACTATAAGACGCATTCCTCAATATTTAATTATTATTAAATAAAAATTAATCACAAAAAACAAACCCGATCTAGAATGAGATTTAGCTTCTTCAAACAAAATAAAAAAAAAAGATCAAATTAAAGTCTTATAATTCTCGTTAATTAATTAAAGAGAGGCACAAAATATTAATTATTATTTTATTATCATAAAATTATAAGAATATACTTTGTCAGAATAAATTACCTTGATGTAAACGTATTTGATATGATAAAAGATCAATTTTGAATATAGTCCAATAAAACCTTCTTAAAATAACCGGTAAAAATTTCAGTCATTAATAATATATGTATCGCATAATAGAATAAGTAATGAATATTCTGTGATGGAATTTATTATTGTTAAAAATTTATCATGTGTGCTTTATCATGTGTTAATATTTAAAAAATGCGGCAATAATAATATTTTCAGTGAAAATTTACTAAACAAACTTTTTATGAACTGCAAAATCTGTTTTATTTCTATAACAGTTTTGGATGGGACGGCACCTACACCAAATATTATATTTTAAACATTATTAAAATTTTATTTTTAAAGAGTGATAAGTTTATGGATTTTATTAATCATTAAGATTTTTTTTTACATTTTCATGTCGGTCATTGTTCCTGAAAATTTTTTTTAACGAAAATTATAAACAATTGTGTCCCTTTTTTAAGTTACTTTATACTTCTTTCATTTGATTTTAAATTAAAAAAAAATATATAGCCTGCAATTAGATAAAAAGTAATTTTATATGTAATATGTATATGGCTTAAAAATCACTTACTAAAGGTTTTTATTTTTAAACCTGCCATAAGTAGCTATTTTTTCAAAAACAGAATAAGAAATAAGAAATATATATATCATTACAAATTAAAATTTGTATTCAAAAAGGAATGAAAATTTATTTATTCATTTAAATTATAACAGGTAAAATAGTAAAATTTCCAGTGAAAAACTCTTAAAATAATATATTGTTTCAAGTTGTGAAAATAAAACAAGTGGCTTAATAATGAAAAACTGATTTAGAATCGGAGATTTCCACAAAATGGTTCTGATAAATCTAACATCTAATCATTTCACATCACTTTAAATTTCCACACATAAATCCTGTACTGAAACATCATTTATGCTGTACATATGAATTTTTGATATTTATTTTCTAATTATACATTTTAAATAATTAAATAAATTAGATGAGATAATTAAAAAAATAAAATGAAATGAAATATCGAACCTCTAAAATAAATCAAATTTTTTTATTTCCATAAAAAACAAATTTTTACATTAAGAGTTATTCTTTTCTTTGACTGCAGTTCTCGTCTACTTTAGTTTTTAATCCCTTACTTAAGCTCATTAATTTTTTCAAGGTAGTAATAAGAATTAGTAAATTATTAACTGAAATTTACTTACTTACAATTAATTAATAAAAAAAAAAATGATGCAATTATATAGATAAATACATGTACATTTTATCGAACAAATTCTTTATTGAAATAAAAAACAACTTATAAACAGGAGGAGGAAGGTGGGTATAGATAAACATGGTGATGTAGGTTGCAGCCAAGAGGCTGCCTAGGCGACTTTTGAAGTCGACCCACTTAGAACAGAAGCACCGTTAACATCTTTCACCATTGTGCAACAGCTGTACTAACCGACACAAACACATCGGGTTATATTCACTATTACCAACGTACATGACATTATTCTTTTTAAAAGTTCTTAATATTGAAACAAATAAGAAGATAAAAAAGAAACAAAAGTAGAAATGCAGATACACACATAAAACAAGTAAATAATTTATAAATTATAAAACCAGTCATAAAGTTACAAAGTACCATAATTGTCGATATAATTGTCTAAGTAAACATGCACACACACACACGCGCGCGCGCGCGCGCGCGCACACACACACACACACACACACACACACACACCGAAAGACATTAATGATTTTGAGTTTATAGAAATTTATATTACTATATCAAAAAAAAAAAAAAAACTAATAATTTTAAATTAAAAATAATTAACAGGAAGGAATAATCTATTATAAAAGTAGTAAATAAATGATTAATTTCTTTCAATTGGTGCAATAGCAAAATAATTACATACAAAAGAACGAATTTTAGTATTTATGTAAAAAATTAACAGTATTAGTATTCACACTAATTATAATTTTACAATATATACAAAGACATTTTAATGTATTTATTAAACGGGCAATAAAAACACCATTATATCAAAAAAGAACATTTAAGAAATTAATAACAAAATTTAACAATGTTAAGATTAATTACATTTACTGAATTAGATTAATAATTTATTTAGTTAGATTTGTATTTATTCCTTATTAAACAAACAACATTGTACTTTTAAACCCCTTTTCATATTTAAGAGAGCCAAGATGTAAGTGTTTTTAAAAAAATCATAGTTTTCAATTCTTCTGGATTAAAAATCAAACGAAACGAATTGTCTTTCTTTTTTATAACTACAAGTACAATTTTTCCGTAAACTTCATAAAAAAGATTTTCACTTATCTTTTCATTTATCCATTTTATATTTTTCGCTAAAATACTTGTAAAAGCATATCCAAGATTGAAATGATAAAATAAATAACAATAGTACAAAGTTTTGTATTATTTAAAACTTTACGTCAAACCGATTAACCAGAAGGACGAGTAAACAATTCACATTGTAAAGGAAATTGTAGAAATGGTACATTTTTCAAACTCAATTTATATCTTATTGTCAGCGAAAAAATTTGATTTTTAAAGCTCAAATTAATAGGGTATTTATTTGTAGTTACTAAAAATAATAATAATATTTAATATTTTCACATTAAAATAGCTATATAATAAAATAGAAGATACATACTAACATTTTTTATATAAATATTTAAGTTATAAAAAACAGTAAACAAGTAGTCAACTTTCGTAACAGAAAAATATTTTTGTTTTATTTTAATAACAATAATGAAGATTATTAATTTTTATGTTTTATGTTTTTTAGTAATTAGACGTTTAAGCATCGCATAAAAATTTACTGAATATACTGGCGAATGTAAAAAGTACGTAGTGCGTAGATTTTTTTATTTTGAACAAACGGGGTTACGCAGCAACACGCACTTCATGTTAGCCTCACACGCATTTTCGATTTGTTTTTACACAGGCTACTGTAGTTTTTTTCTTGATGATAAATCTACATAAGCTTGAAGTTTCTGCGTGGGATATGGAAATGGAATTTTACAGCGTATGAAAAATGCCATGTCTGACCGGGATTCGAACCCGGGACTTCCGGATGAAAGGCCGAGACGCTACCGCTTCGCCACGGAGATCGACAAAAATTTCATCAAGCACCATTTACGAGTAATTATTATTATTGTTATTCATTTATTCTTTTTTATATTGCATGCTAATTTGATGACACAACTTTCATACGAGTTTAATTTATAAAGACCACTACAATTTTTGTTTTACAAAATTTACTAAAAATAAATACATAAATAACTATTCTAATAAAATTTTTGATTTATAAAAGAATTATTTATATTTAATTATAATAATATTATTTATTTATTTAATTTATATTTATAATAATTATATAATAGTTTTATTTATATTTGAAAAAGAATTTATAATTTAAGGTAAGACAACAATGAAGTTTATGAATAATAAAATTTAATACAAATTTTATTGTTTTAAAATAGGTTGCAAAGCATTACAAAAATAATTCAGAAATAATGCCTTTATAATATAAGCTTAAACAAATTACAGTACCCATTTCCTTTAAAGTCTAAATTGTTTCCTTTTTCTTGTAGGTAAAAACGATTAATTACTCTTATGTATAACTTGAAAATTACTCTAATATTTTTTTACAACTTACCGTTATCATTGGATAATAAAAGATAATTTGCTTAGTAGTTACTGATGTGTGTATAAATATATATACAATCAACAATTGATTATGAGTTCTGAACAACATTTGTATAAAATATATTAACTTATAACTTCTCAATATAGAACAAGTAATTTCCGAGATAGACACAAGAGAAGAATAATATAAATTATTATATCTAAAGCTGAGACAAATAAATGTGTTTTAACTACCCAGTTACTGTTGTAAGTTGCGAATTTCTTTAAAGTTTATTAAATTTGAAATTAATTAATATCATAAATAGAATGTTTTAAATTATGTTACTTCGTAAACAATTTCGTAAAAGCAATATAATAAAACTATATCATTATTATAATAACAAACAATACTTAGGAATCAAACTCAGGACTAGCTGACGAGTGACCTCCTTTACGATCATTGTACTAGCTGATCAATTGAATATGATTGATTATAATACAGGAAAGTTTTTAATATTTTATACTGATTGAATTATATGTAAGATATGCAGATTAAGATTGAAATAATTAAATAAATAAGGGTGTGTGCCTTGAAAACAACTACTTTGTCAAGGTCATTAAATAGCTTCTATCGCACGCAGTCCAGCCAACATTGGTAAATAATAATTAGTGCAGCATTTTATAAAAAAGTAAATAAAAACAAAAAAAAAAACTTGTTTGACCCGGATCTCCAAAAAATATTGCATAAGAAATATATATATATATATACATATAAATAGTGTTAAATTTAATTAATCCTTTATAAATTATGTTTTATTTTTTAGAAATGCCAAAGAGATAAAAATATTATATCTGAGTACAAGCTGCTAAAATTAGAGGCAATAATTTAAGAGAAAACTTTATATCATCTTTTTTCTTGGACTGGTTTTTAATGGGTTTTATATAAAAAGCTAAGTAACTTTACGAAGGCTGATTAAGTTATGAGAATAGGCATTCTTAATAGTTCTTAAAGCAGATATATGGCAATGCTTAAAAGAAGAGTTCTAACTTACCGCGAGGGATGCCAAGTACAGTGCACGTATTTACAACATCTTCTTTTAATTGCTCAATAGCCATCGATATCATCGGTTCAAATGATTCTTGCTGTAGATCGGCAACGGATGATGGTACAGAAGTCGATGGTTTATCTTGACCGCTAGCAGAATCCTGTCCTTCTTCTTCCATTTTGTTATCTCTGTATGCCGTTCCTAAACCTTCAAGATCGAAAGGTTTTAAATTATATTTCCTCTGAAAGCTAGTGTCTTTAAGTACTTCTCTAAGGAGCCGGTGGTCGGAGTTTACTGGTGGAGGTTTTTGCTCTGGCAAATCTCTCTCCAGGATTGAACGAATAATGAAGTCCTTTTTCTGATCCTGTTCGCGTTGTGCCTCTGCGTATATTTCTTGTAAATACCTGAAATAAATCAATTCTAAGTTTAATATTTTACTTAATTAATAGTACTAATATATTACGAGCATTAACAAGTCATACCAGCTAATATGCCGTTGTTAAGAGAGGCTGTCAGATTACGCACATATTTTAAAATTATATTTCATTTTCTTAAGATAAAAAAAAATTAAGAGATTTTGTAACATTAAAAATAGTATTATCAATTAGTATAATTTTAATAAGTTTAAAACGATAGAAAGAAAAAGTACAATCATTCGCCTAATATTAAATTTTATTCAATACTAAAAATAAAAATGATGATATAAAAGCACAATAACGATCTTTAAACACGTAGTACCAATAGAGAAAATTATTGATAGTAGAAAAGATAATAACTTAAGGAAGAAAAGATAGGTAAATCTACAAAAAAACGGGAAGAAAATAAAATACAAAACACAATATATATGGACAATATCATTCTTATGCATGATTACTAGTGATAATTTATCTGTATTTATAGTTTGAAGCTTTACTTCACTACTTAAACTTGAAGTCTTGAATGGAAATTTGGAGAATATGACAAAATACCAAGCCTGACTGCTATTCGAACCTGGGATCTTGCGGATGAAAGGAGCTACCGCATTTTATACAGCTACTTCTTTAATATAAAGATATATTAAACAACCTTAAACGTAATATATGTAAATATTTGTCTTACACGTGAATATTACATCTTTCAGAATTAAAAGGTACGTAGGTATTGACTAGTCATATAACGTATTAAATACGTAATAAAATGAATTGTTTCTTTTTGATGTAATAGAACATCTTTATATTATGTCACAGATTAATTCATGCTACAAGCGTATGTAAATTAAAAGTGCTGATAATTTCGTGCAGTCATCGATAACTAATGCGTATGAAACATCTATTTTAATTTAAGTAAAAAAAGTTCTTAAAAAAATGTTATATTCTTCAGTACTTCTTCAATAATTGAAGAAATAATTCTTCGCTTATTTTTTATTTTAATTATAATTTGCATAAAATAATTGCAAAAATTAATGTGATAGAACGTAATTGACTAAGAATTTTATTTAAACATTTAATTCCCAACAATATATATATAAAACCTGAATAGTTTACCACTTATATCAATCTATCAAGGAACATCTACCTAAATTCATGCTTTTAAATAGAATATGATAATTAATAATGTAATAATTCTTTTAAAAAAACTTTTATAAACTAGAATATTCACAAATTACTGGTAAATATTATTTAGCAAACTAGTAAGCATTTATTGATAATTTTTACAACAAAAAAGTATTAATTTGTTTAAGTAGCCTGTAACATAAATATGTAACATTAAAAACAAAATAAAGTAGTAATTAATTATAATAAAAATAAAAGTCTTGAATAAACTTCCTGTCAATTCATTTTATGTAATTTTTACCTATCAATAAACAATAATGTATTTCAACGGGTATGAAGTTTTTGTGATTTAAATTTACTTTATTTTTAAATAGATAAATAAACATAGTTAAAGTAGGAGATGCTTTGGAATCCGCATAAAAAATTCTTGTCATTTATTAGCCCGCATACAATTTATTGTACCAATGATCAGTGCTTTATAATCGCATATAAATAAATTTACAATAAAAACTAGTAACTTAATGGATTTTATTACATTTTTTCTTCATATATTTTATAAATAAGGGATAAAACAAAAACTTAATAAGATAGATAACAAACCTTGACTCTTGCAGTATAGCACCTAAGTCGATAGTAGTCTCTTGTTTGATGTTTATACCACTGGCCGAAGGCGAGACAGCAGGCGTACAGGAAGGAGATTGATAAAAAAAAGGAGAAGGTGAAAAAGGTTCTTCTTTGATCGGTTTCAATTTTGCCGGATCAAGGATTACGTCCTCCGCCGGGAACATATGTGGGGAAGTGGTATCACAGTAAAGGGAGAGCAATTGCTGGCAATCTGGTACTTGTACTTCGCTGCCAGGAAGCAATGATAAATCAAAACTGTCTGCAGCGAACACCGCACTGTAATCGTAACTCGATGGTGGCGTAAACCCAGCGGAAGGTACTGTCTGAGGCATCTATTAAAAATGTTAATGAAAAATATTAGAATCACACTTTAAAAAAAAAAAAAAATATTTTTAACATACGTATGAAAAAGATACAAAAAACATCAATGAGTAAAAGATAAATATTTTGTAGACTTAAACAGCAATACGAAGCATGAAACATCAAAATAAATTAAGCTTTGAAACAGGGAATAAATCGGTAATAAACATAAATTTAAGATCTAGAAATAAGATTTTGAAACTTTGAAAACAGTTAAGCTAGAGATTATAAGAACAAGCCCTTTTAAAATATGGTGTTACAGAAGAAATCTGAAAATTATGTTGATTAAAATAAACAAGATTTTAAGATAAACTGAAGTTGACTTGTAAATAGAAGAACGTTGTTAATGAGGATAATGTACTCGTATCAGAGCAACTAGATTTGAATAGCATCGTAAAAGAAAGCGATACAAAGGTGTAAAAACTGTAGGGATAAAATAAAGATTAAAATACTTAAAATAAATAACTTTAAATTTAGGATAATAGTTGACGACAAAAATATCTCATTAAAACATATAATTTCATTTCGACCTTAAACTAAATAAATATAAATTTAGATACATCATTGATGTAAAAAAGCAATATCCGAAATGAATTACTTTTATATTAAAACTGTCAGAATTTTGTTCTCAATTTTTTAAAACGCTTCCTATGAGGTAATAATTAAGCATTATTAGTGAAAGTATTCAAGTCTTAAACACCCCAAATGCACAATATTTAAAAAAAAATATAAAATATCATTAGTGTAACATAAACAAACTGACTTGTTTCATTTAACTTGATCGTAATAGCAGATTATCATAATGTACTCAAAACCAGAATTTAAAAGTATTTTATAAAAATTTATATTTTAATAAAAAATAAATTATTCATAAATATCGTAACAGTATTGCAAAATGGAAAATATATTCCAAAATGAAACAAAACTTTCGAAAAAAAGAATCTTTTAACTTTTACATTTTCACTTATTAACATTAAATCGATACAACTTATTAAATTAAATTAAATTAATCAGAAAGTTCCTACACTGGATTTATACTTCAAATACTTAACAAACTTTGTATCATTTAAGATAAAATAAAAATAAAAATCACCGAAGGCGGTTGAAACGTTTTAATTTTACATTAAATCCCTCATTCGTTTAGTCCCCACTCTGTATGTAATGCAGAATACATTATTAGAACACCTAAAAAAGCACAACACTAAACGCAAGAAACGATCAAATACAAAGCTCAATCGTATATCACAACAAGCTACAAGAAAAAAAATTACTTCACCCATATTAAACAATCCAAAAAAGAAGGATAATAACGTACAAAATGTAGACAGGACACCGCTGAATAATATTCACTAGTTATATCCCAATTCTCTGGCATAAACGCGATATCCATAGAGTTATTACACGACAGATATTAGAACATAATGATTTTGTGATGCACAAGTTAACCCATAAATATACAAAAAATATACCGACTAAAACGTCACGGATGACACAGGTGTTTATACGTCATTAATCTATCGTTGCAACAAGTGTGCTTTAATTACCAGTAAACATTTAAAAATATAACAATAGATCGCTAGTGACGTTGTGTATGTGATGTCATTAATATAAGCTTTCAGGTGATGTTAAGTTAAAAAAAAAAATACGTTTGCAAAGTTACGACTACGTGTACAGCTAGACTAGCCTATATAATAAGTAAATATCAGTAAAATTCTATTACATAGCGAATTCTGTGTTACTGAAATATAAGTATAATGACATTGACACGTGAAAATAAAAAAAAATATAGACAATCTATAAATACAAGAATAAATAGAACGTAAAAAATTAATGATTTTTCTGTTTGTGCAGATGTTCATACTTCAGAAAACACTACAATGTAATAAGATATATATACGTATATAAATATAATATACTAAAATAATGAGACCAAAGTCGTTTTAGAATTTTATTAATTAAAAACATATAAATAAATTCATATGTAAATCATGATATTAATGTTTACCTTTTAATATTAATCAATGAAAGAAATATCATAAAACTTACCAAAAGTGAGATAACTATATGATATTACAGGCTACCATATTTCATAAATCAAAATAAAATTGAGACAAGGATGTAAAATTTTTTAAAAGAGCTTAAAATTAAATTCTTTCCAGTGTTGAAATTATTTTTAGCATTGTGATATTACTTTTTCGTCTAACACTACAGCAGAGCTATAGGTTTAGAAGGGAAAGTATTGTAATCGGTCCAATTTCAGTATATACGGTTTTCACCAGATCTTTACGTTTTGACACCTAAGGAACCCAAAAAATTCAAACACCGGATGGAAATTTTCCGGATGTTTTATGTACGTGTGGTGTTGCATTCTAAATCATCTTACATCTCCAGAACTATTCGACCGATTTTGACCAAACTTGGTTATATTACTTCTTTATATGGAACACTGATGCAATTAAATTTTCAACTTAAAAGGTCAAGGGGGTGAGGCTGTAGAACAAAATCACCCTCAGTATCTCAATATTTCGCCTAATTAAGGTTAGGTCTTATTTTTCTTACGCACATTTGTAAACAAAATATAATAATATTTCAAAAAAAAATATTTTTGCAAAATCGTACTCCCACCCCAAACAATGCTCTAATAAACTAGTGGCTAAGTGGGTATTCTGCGTCATTAGTACCCCCTCTCACCATAAGGAGCGCTAGTGTAGCAATGACGTACAGCTGCTGTAGTCGTCTCTTTCTTTTTCTTTTTAGCCTGCGGAACCACCATAAGGTATTACTTAAGAGGATGAATGAGGATGATATGTATGAATGTAAATGAAGTGTAGTCTTGCACAGTCTCAAGTCAACCATTCCTTGAGATGTGTGGTTAATTGAAACTCGACCACCAAAGAAAACCAGTATCCACGGCCTAGTATTTAAATCCGTATAAAAGTAACTGCCTTTACTAGCGTTTGAACCTTAGAACTCTCGACTTAAATTAGCTTATTTGCGATGACGAGTTCACCACTAGAGCGACCCGGTGAGTTGCTGTAGTCGTCTGCTATGTTGTATCGTCACAGGTGAGCGGTAGAATTAAATAAATGAATAATATTTTAAGGGTAAAAAAGTATTTAAAATAGCCGCTTGTACCGTCACACCCTCGCGAATGAAATATGGTATGCGCGCGCGCTTTAGTTACAATCATTAAATTAAATAAACAAAAAATATTATATTTATATAAAATTATAAATATTTTTAATTAAGTGGATTGTTCAAGTGTGTGTAAACTGTGCATCAGAAAAAAGTCGCGTGAAAGAAAAGTCCTACAACTGGGTCAACATTTATAATAGGTTGATTTCTTATAAAAGTAAAAATTTATAATATTTGATCCCCAAATGACAATAATTTATACAGTATATTCAATTTTTAAATTTTATCTCAATTTTAAAAAGTGGAAAATATTACCGATCTAAAAACAACCTCTTTAAAAAAAATATTAATGTGAATTTGACATTACTAAGTTGGAAACATTTAAAGAAATCCTATTATATTTAGGGATTATAAGTTTATGGGATGAAGACTGTTTTCTGTTTTTACCTTTATTATTTTAATAATAAAATAATCTAGGTAATTTAAGTTGAAATGCTGGGAAAATGCTTGAAAAAATATTACAATTGCGTTATCTCCAATTGTTTAATTTTCTTTAGTGTTAACTAAAGATCCAACCTACTTCAAAATACAGCTCCACTCAGCACATACTTTTATCTCATCATTACCTTAACCTCATGTCTTAAAAAAAATTAAAAAAGAAACAATAGAAACAATACCACACCAAATTTTATTATAATAGGTTAAACTATTACTGAGAGATATAAATGCGAATATTGCTAATAATTATGTACAAGACTTGAGAGATTAAAATACTTCAAGAGACCAGACAACAATTTCAATGCGTGATTATTTCAAAAATGGTAGCAATAATTTTCCTTTGCTATATTCGGAAAAAAATCTGAAAATTCAAACCAAAAAATAAGTAAGGACTCGAAACTGCAACATATTCGCAATTTAAACTAATGTAGATGAAGGAAATCCACTTTTTAAAATAAGCCAAAATATGAATATTTAAATGGGTGAAAAATAGATTATTAAATAACTAAAATGTAGTGTATGGATGAGAAATATAAATATATTGTCTAACGTGTAATTTATTTTATTTTATATAAATTGATTATTTTATCAATAAGATAATTTTTTTTAATATTTGAAAAAAAATAGTATAAAACAGATTACTCGGCATTATTAATCTCTATATTAAGATTTATATAAAATTAAGTGTATGTATGAAATTTCATTATAATATTGATGGAAATTTATCAAATAAATTTATGAAATAAGTTAGAATAAAAAAAAGTCAGTACACCGCTTATTAAATCCCAGAATTCTCTAGGTGATTCAGCTAACTTTCTTACTCAATTAAGATATTTATAAGAGAATGCTCTTGTAGAAGAAAATTTCGTTGTGATAGGATGAATATATCAGGAATTATTGTGTAACGCGTATGCGGACAAAATTAGTAATAGATGTAACCTATATTTTCCGAAATAAATGAAAATTATAAAGAATAATATAAACATTTGTATAACTGCTCTTAAAGTATGTATCTGTATCCTTTTAAAAGGATATTAATATGTTACTGCAGAAAATTCTCAATCAATTTTAAGTTGTATTTATTAATATGTTTGAAGAAACAGAAAATCACGTGAGAAAAGCTCTATTATCTTTATAATATGTATACCCAGCATAAATAGCTAATATTCGAATTTTTATCTTCCGAATCAAATAACGAGGTACTACCGCACTGCTACGAATTTTGGAAAAATTTGTTACATTTATGGCCTTTCTTATACATATAAAAAACAGTAAAATAATTAGGAAAAAAATATTTTTTATTCCTTTTCCCCCATCTTTAAGATAATATGAGGACTTTTTTTTTCAATCTTTTACAATCTTTTACTGTCTTTTTCACAGAATTAGTA
This sequence comes from Lycorma delicatula, assembly GCF_047948215.1. Classification (NCBI taxonomy): domain Eukaryota; kingdom Metazoa; phylum Arthropoda; class Insecta; order Hemiptera; family Fulgoridae; genus Lycorma; species Lycorma delicatula. Next base: position 59,871,099 of record NC_134456.1, read on the forward strand.
GATTAATTAAGGTTTGTAATTACCTGTTACAGGTAAAATATCTAGAATTTTTTTAATATCTCCCAAAAATGTAGGAAATTTTTGGAAAGCTTAGCTGTTGAGGTTTAAATGTAGATCGTTAAAGGTACATTTTTGCATTGGTTTTTTATTTGCTAGATTTTTTTATGCAAGAAAAATTGTTACATAATTAATATTTTTTGAAGAAAAAATTCCTACATTTATTTTAAATTTAATTGATGGTTAAGAAATAAAATAAAAACTTACTCTTTAAAATAAAAGTTAAAAAAAAAAAAAGATATTAAAAACTTTTAGTTAAAAATAAGCGTATAAATTGAAACACGTTTAAAATATTGTTACAATTATGACGTCATAAAATAAATATTTAATCAAGGCATGAACGAACACACACCGCTTAAAAAATCAATCTTGTGTTATTAACATACACCGATCTAGCAAAACGCATTTAAGTATAATAACATCAGTAATGTTAAAATTAGAACAATCAGAAATTAGAAATTGGAATTAGAAATATCAGAAATTAACCATTGTAACAAATAATTAAACAACAGTAAAAATAATTTGCCAGATCAACACATCTGGTAAGCAGTAGAAAAATACATTTAAATAATCAATCCCGAGCAGAAACATGCTTTGATATGTTACACAGACAAATAAATGTTTATTTTTTAATACTATAATTATTTTTCTGTGTGTAGAGAACGCAGGAAAACATTTTTATGTATTTTGTAGCGTATGAAAATGTCGTGCCTGACTGGGTATGAACCCGGGACCTTCGGACGAAAGCACGAGATACTACCATTCGCACCACGGAGACAGGAACGTTATCAATATAATATTTTCTAAGTTAAAAAAAAGATTTTATGAGAAATTATGAAAACCCTGATTCATATATTTGGAAAAGAAATGGGGGATGATATAAATGAATGAAAGGTTTCAATTGCGTAAAATTTAGCGTCAAATTAAAATATAGTCGACTAATTGTAAAACAAACACTTAGATTAAAAATTATAAATAATTTATATATTTTTATAAAATAAAAAAAGGTATTTAATAAATTGATCAAATTATAGAAGTTTTTTACTTTTCAATGATTATGAAACGAATATTTTTATATGTTCATCGAGGTAAATTAGAAAGTTCCATTTAAAATTTAATATACCATCTTAATAAGTTATGGAATGTCGTTTTATGGTATAATAGTTTAAAAACAAAAAAGCCCAACAATTTAATGAATACGTTATAAATTATAAATATAATCGTTATCAGAAGAACAAAAATGTATCATATTTCTTAAATATAATAAAGATTAATTTAAATTTACATTGGTAATAAATAGATTTAAATAACTATATTAAATGTAATTGGAGGGCCAAGATTGTGAGCAGTTTTAATGAAAATTCTTCTCTTTCCTTCATAATCCTTTTTCCCTATTTTCCAAACCATGTATTTACCATGATAGTATTATTTAAACAAATAAATCAGTGACCAAAAGTAATTTGTCTTTTGTAAGATCTAAAATAACAATATTTTTCTTAACAGCGTCCATACTGAAAAAGAGCGTGGGAAAGAATTATAAAAAATATTTCGACTGACAGATAAAACTATATTCTTAAATATAACTAAACATATATTTTTAAGGAAATATTTTCACAAAATAATGGAACTTGATATATTTACTATCGAGTAAAAGGAGAAAAAAGTGTAAAAGTAAAAGTAAAGTGTAAAAAGTATTTTTACGCCTAAATTCCCGTAGATCTTCTTTAAACAGATTCAAACTCTCAGTGATACTTCAAATGAAAACAAGGCCTAATATAAAACTAGTGTTTTTCTTTTCAAACAAGCGATTTATAATATACTAATATTTCTCAAAAGCATGATTTCTCTCGCCTAGACGGATTCTACAACAGTTTTGGGGTAAGACCTAATATTTTATCACAGATTCTGTTTTCTATAGTAAATAATTTCGGTATTTTTTCAATGCGACTTCTTAACAATATAGGTTATCCGTTAGTATTGTAACCGTAATGGTCAAAGGTTACTTGACATAAGACATAAGAACTATAAGTACCAGACTACACACACCAGATGAAAAGTAAAGAGTGAAATGACCCCTATATACTAGATATGTCCTAAATCATTTGAAATGAAATTAATAAGGACAATGCTATAATTACAAAATCAGTCGCTGGTGGTTAGAATCACAAATCAAAATTAATTTACACAGCGCAACAAATATGTTTTTTAGCTACAATTAATAATACCACCCAAATAAGTTAAAAAAAAAAAAAAACTTAGCGTAATTTCTGATAAAAATTTTACAAATCTAGTTTAGCATCTATATGAGCATATTTAAATACATAAATGAACAAAAAAGCTAAGATTTAAAAAAAAATTCTTTTCACCCGGTTGTATTTTCAGATGAAATTAAGATGTTTCGAAACATCTTTAACGTATGATGTTTTCATAGCGTAACAGGTAAATTTTTATCTGCTTATTATCCTACTTTACTGAAGAGAAAGTGAAATGATATTTTATAACCCTGAAATCTTTTAAAAAAACTGTTCTGAATTAGGGAAAATATTCATCCATTAATCGACTAAAATTGAATGTTGTTGTTTGGATAATAAATAAAATAAACATCCAGAACCATCAGCTGTTCTCAATTTTTGTGGGCACTGACAGATAAACTTTGCTTACTGAAAGTATTCTACAAAATACACATAAAAACTAATAACGAAAAAAATAAGCTAAGTTTTCATTAAGAAAACAAGAACCGAATGACTAGGGGGTAATGATCATGATGATAGTTATACATCATCGTGAAAATTGCTACCAACGAAATTAAACTCATCACGATTTAACCTCATCATTGCCACGTTGTAACACCAATTAGAAAAACACTATATAAAAAAATATCTACAGTCAGAAGTTTATAAACGTTTATTTAGTTCCATACACTTACATATATATATATACGTAAATAACGCGCGCACGCGTGTGCACAAACATATTTTCAATATTAACTTGATTTATTAGACAAGAGCAAATTACGAAGATGAAATCATAAAATATAATAACGTTAAACAAAGAAGAATTATATTGGAAGAAAAATTAAACGTCGATGACGGAATTCACTGAAAGCTACTGATAATATCGGTATTTATACATATAATTTGTAAATATTATGAGGTCTATGAAACATTAGTAATAAGTTATGTTATATAGATTACCTTAAAATAGCTGCATCTTTTAAAGGGCACCTACAACTTTCACCAAACGAAAATCTTTAAAGTCTAATGTACAAAATATAATACTAATTAGTAAACTTTTAATTTTATTGAATATAACTTAATTGTATGATGACTTGTAGAAAGATAACAGAATCCACTTATCAGTCTACGACCAAAGAATTAAATATTACAATACGAATGGATCTCTCTATTAATCACAAAAAAATAAATAATATTACATTTTGAGATAGTGTCTTTTTTGTGGAAAGGTTTAACCGAAAAATTACGTTATAAGGACAAAACGCTACTATATCTTACTCGTAAACACCCTCACGTAATATGATCATTACATATTACAACAGTCAATTCTGAAAAGCGGATTTGTAACAGAAGTCTAGAGACGTGCACTTATAAGCCAAATAATCACTTGCCAATTAAACCTGGCGCCGTAATTTTTTTATGTTAACAAATATATTACGTTATAAATTTCAAACTATTTTAAGCAGATACATTGTTGTCTTAATGCAAATAAATATTACAAATTTGTTTTATAGGCACCATTGTGTTTGACATAATGCAAATATAACTTTTAAATATATCGTTAATTTTATGTATTGTCTGAATTTTATTATTATGTTACAAAACACTTGTTTATAATGTATTCGTAAGACGATGAATT